>NC_068299.1:1246937-1306937 GCF_025860055.1 Xyrauchen texanus | reverse complement strand
CACACACACACACACACATACGCACGCGCACACAACCACACACACACACACATACATACACGCGCACACGCACACAACCACACACACACACACGCACACACACATACATACGCACGCACACACACACACACACACACACACACACACATAGCACAAACAGCACATGCACAAACACGGGACACAAGTACATACACACACACACACAAACACACACATACACACACACACACACACGCATCACACAAGCACACACATACATGCGCATCGCGCATACATACATGCGCATGCACTACAACACACACACGCACGCATACACATACGCGCATACACAACCACACACACACACACACACTCACGTACACTGCGTACATGCGTGTGCGTGTAGGTGCATGCAGTATGCGTAATGTGTCAGCACGTTTGTGCACACACAAGGACACAAGTACGCACACACACACACACACACTCGCTCAAGCACAAACACACGCACATGCCCACAAACACGTGCACGAACACACACACACACACACTCTCATGCACACACTCACACACAAGCACAAACACGCACACATGCACACAAACACACACACACACACACGCAAGCACAAACACGCGCACATGCACAAACACAGGGACACAAGTACGCACACACACACACACACAAACACACACATACACACACAAACACACACACACGCACACACACAAGCACACACACATACATACGCACGCGCACACGCACACACATACACACACACACACACACGCACACACACACACACACACATACACACACATACACACACAAACACGCACACACGCACGCACACAAGCACAAACACTCGAACACACTCACACACATGCACAAACACAGGGACACAAGTACGCAGCACACACACACACACACAAACACACACATACACACACAAACACACACACGCACGCACACAAGCACAAACGCGCCACAACCCTCCATCTGGCCCTCACCCACCTAGACAATAAGGACTCATACGTTCGAATGCTGTTCATAGATTTCAGCTCAGCATTCAACACAATCGTTCCCCAGCACCTGATTGGAAAGCTGAACCTGCTGGGCCTGGACACCTCCTTCTGCAACTGGATCCTGGACTTCCTGACTGGGAGACCTCAGTCAGTCCGGATCGGGAACAGCATCTCCACCACCACCACACTGAGCACTGGGGCCCCCCAGGGCTGTGTGCTCAGTCCACTGCTGTTCACTCTGCTGACTCACGACTGTGCAGCAATGCACAGCTCGAATCACATCATCAAGTTCGCCGATGACACGACCGTGGTGGGTCTCATCAGCAAGAACAACGAGTCAGCATACAGAGAGGAGGTGCAGCGGCTGACGAACTGGTGTAGAGCCAACAACCTGTCCCTGAATGTCGACAAAACAAAAGAGATGGTTGTTGACTTTAGGAGAGCACAAGGTGAACACACTCTGCTGAACATCGACGGCTCCTCTGTGGAGATCGTCAAGAGCACCAAATTTCTTGGTGTTCACCTGGCGGAGAACCTCACCTGGTCCCTCAACACCAGCTCTATCACCAAGAAAGCCCAGCAGCGTCTCTACTTTCTTCGAAGGCTGAGGAAAGCACATCTCCCACCCCCATCCTCACTACATTCTATAGAGGGACTATTGAGAGCATCCTGAGCAGCTGCATCACTGCCTGGTTTGGGACTTGTACCGTTTCGGACCGCAAAGCCCTGCAGAGGATAGTGAGGACAGCTGAGAAGATCATTGGGGTCTCTCTTCCCTCCATCAAAGACATTTACAAAAAACACTGTATCCGCAAAGCAACCAGCATTGTGGACTGACCCCACACACCCCTCACACAAACTCTTTACCCTCCTCCCGTCTGGCAAGAGGTACCGAAGCATTCGGGCCCTCACGGCCAGACTGTGTAACAGCTTCTTCCCCAAGCCATCAGACTTCTCAATACTCAGAGACTGGTTTGACACACACGTGTCCTGAGTTGCACTTTAATTACTGTCACTTTATAACTGTCTGCTACCTCAATAACTGCTATGTGCATAGAACATTATCTCATAGTATGTTATGTTTATGTTTTTAGAAACTGTCATCTTTTTGCACTACTGAGTACTGGTCGGCGCTGCACTGTCTATTGTCCTGTTCATTGTCAGTAATTTGTTGTACTGTCCTGTACTTTTTGCACATGTTTGCATGTGCACTTTATATAGGTATATATAGGTTTTTTATATAGGTATCTTATTTTGTTGGGTAGTCTCATGTGGTTCTGGGTTTGTCCTATGTTGTTTTTATGTAGCACCATGGTCCTGGAGGAACGTTGTCTTGTTTTGCTGTGTACTGTACTAACTGTATATGGTTGAAACGACAATAAAAACCACTTGACTTGACTTGACACACAAGTACAAACATGCACACATGCACACACACAAGCACAAACACACACACACACACAAACACAGGGACACAAGTACACACACACACAAACACACAAGCACAAACACGCGCACACACACACAAGTACAAACATGCACACAAACACACACACACAAACACAAGTACGCACACACTCACGCACAAGTACGCACACACTCACGCCGCACACACACAAACACACACAACACACACACACACAAACACACACGCACAAACACACACACGCGCGCACACACACACAAGCACAAACACGCGCACACACACACAAGTACAAACATACACACAAACACACACAAGTACGCACACACTCACGCACAAGTACGCACACACTCACGCACACACACACACACACACACACACACACAAACACAAGTACGCACACACTCACACACAAGTACGCACACACTCACACGCACACACACACACACACACACACACACAAACACAAGTACGCACACACTCACACACACACGTCAGCCAGTCATCAGAGTCTTTCATTATGTTGCAGTGACAGATTTCTGTCTTCACTTCTTTTATATCTCTGACACACATTCATATATAACCTGATATAACTCAGAGGGATTTAGTGTTTCATGTGCGACCACACGTTCTCATGAAATATGAATGCCAAGAACCCAGAAACAAAACAAAAAGTTTGCTTGTTGCATGAGCAACACTTTGGGTAAGTTTAAGATGGATAACGGAGCATGCGGGAGTTTCTTACAGCTCTCCAGTTGCAATGTGCACGTCTGTTTGTCCATGGGGTATTTGGTGAGATCCATGTTACAGGCGACGGTAGTCGTGATCCTACAGGAAAAACACAGATCAACAAATGAAACATGGTAAAAGCATCTGCTCATTATTAATGTAGATCTTGTGTGCACATCTGAAGCGCTGTAGTACACGTTCATGTAAGTGCCTAATGTATATGTGCTACAGAACAGAACTCACCGGAGTGCATACAGAACCGTTCCGTTGGGAAAGATCCGGATCAGTCGGTTCTCTACGGTGATGTCATGGAGGAAGGACTTCTTAGAGTCCACGATGAAGGTGTCTGGAACCCACAGCAGTTCCACGAGTCGCCCGTCCAGACTCAAACTCTTATTGCCTTCAAACACCAGCCTCTCGTCTGTCCAGCGCTGCCGCAGGAAGATGGTTGCGGTGTAGTCCTGCATGCAACATCCAGCACATGCGGAGTTATTGATGAAACATGAATATAACAGCAGAGAAACCTGTAGATGGTCACAATTATATGGCTGATGATTAATTGTCAAACAGATAATTGTGATTATGAAGATTAATCTTCATAATAATTGTCATATTTCTAGAGGTGAATGTGTGCGTCATACATCTTAAGATTCATTTTTAATATGTTTAACTTCAAATATATAAATTAAATAATAAATTAGGGATATATGCTTTACTTTTAAGGCTTTTAAAAAAATCATGAATGACATGAAAAATTAAAATATCAAAATATTTCTAAATCCTTAGTTTTGGATAATTTAATATTTACACTGTTGTTTTTGTAACTCATGTATTTTATATTATATTTGATATAAATATATTATTTATATATTTATTCTATTTGATGTTTTGCGTTATGTGTTATATGTCACGTTATATGTTACGTGTTGTGTTATTTTATGTTTTATGTTATATTTTATGTCATATGTTATGCATTATATGTTATGTGTTATGTGTGATATGTTATATTTCATGTTATGCGTTGTGTGTTATATGTTGTGTTACATGTTATGTGTTATATGTTGTGTTATATGTTATGTGTTATATGTTGTGTTATATGTAGTGTTATATGTTATGTGTTATATGTTGTGTTATATGTTGTGTTATATGTTATGTGTTATATGTTGTGTTATATGTTGTGTTATATGTTATGTGTTATATGTTGTGTTATATGTTATGTGTTATATGTTGTGTTATGTGTTATATGTAGTGTTATATGTTATGTGTTATATGTTATGTGTTATATGTTATGTGTTATATGTTGTGTTATATGTTATGTGTTATATGTTATGTGTTATATGTTGTGTTATATGTTATGTGTTATATGTTATGTGTTATATGTTGTGTTATATGTTATGTGTTATATGTTGTGTTATATGTTATGTGTTATATGTTGTGTTATATGTTATGTGTTATATGTTGTGTTATATGTTATGTGTTATATGTTGTGTTATATGTTATGTGTTATATGTTATGTGTTATATGTAGTGTTATATGTTATGTGTTATATGTTGTGTTATATGTTATGTGTTATATGTTGTGTTATATGTAGTGTTATATGTTATGTGTTATATGTTGTGTTATATGTTGTGTTATATGTTATGTGTTATATGTTATGTGTTATATGTTGTGTTATATGTTATGTGTTATATGTTATGTGTTATATATTATGTGTTATATGTTATGTGTTATATGTTATGTGTTATATGTTGTGTTATATATTATGTGTTATATGTTGTGTTATATGTTGTGTTATATGTTATGTGTTATATGTTGTGTTATATGTTATATGTTATGTTATATGTTGTATGTTATATGTTATGTGTTATATGTTGTGTTATATGTTGTGTTATATGTTATGTGTTATATGTTGTGTTATATGTTATATGTTATATGTTATATGTGTTATATGTTATGTGTTATATGTTATGTGTTATATGTTATATATGTGTTATATGTTATGTGTTATATGTTGTGTTATATGTTATGTGTTATATGTTATGTGTTATATGTTGTGTTATATGTTGTGTTATATGTTATGTGTTATATGTTGTGTTATATGTTATGTGTTATATGTTATGTGTTATATGTTGTGTTATATGTTATGTGTTATATGTTGTGTTATATGTTATGTGTTATATGTTGTGTTATATGTTGTGTTATATGTTGTGTTATATGTTATGTGTTATATGTTGTGTTATATGTTATGTGTTATATGTTATGTGTTATATGTTGTGTTATATGTTGTGTTATATGTTGTGTTATATGTTATGTGTTATATGTTGTGTTATATGTTATGTGTTATATGTTATGTGTTATATGTTGTGTTATATGTTGTGTTATATGTTATGTGTTATATGTTGTGTTATATGTTGTGTTATATGTTGTGTTATATGTTGTGTTATATGTTGTGTTATATGTTGTGTTATATGTTATGTGTTATATGTTATGTGTTATATGTTATGTGTTATATGTTGTGTTATATGTTGTGTTATATGTTATGTGTTATATGATGTTATATGTTGTTATGTATTATGTTACTTGTTATGTGTTATATGTTATATGTCATGTGCTATGTTATATATTACATGTTATGTTATATGTTCTGTCGTGTTATGTTATTGTAACTGTAACGAACCCCGCTCCTCTAGTTCTCCCCGCTTCATCGAGCTCACAGGCTCGCTCCCTGAGCTCACACGCTCACTCCCAATCACCCCCCTCTGGCTCTCATGCACGCTCCCAATCACCAGAGTATTAGTTTCACCTGTACTCGTCCCAATCACCTGGTTATTCGTTTCACCTGCACCGCTCGTTTTCTCCCCTATATATATCACAACCCTTTCGTTTCACTCTTGTTGGTTATTGTTTAGTTTACCCCTTCGCTTTGCCAGCTCTAGTGTTCCCCTAGCTCCCCTGTCTATTCAACTCGCTTGTTTACCCGTTCTGCTATTCTGACTTCCCCGGCTTCGACCTCACGCTTTCCTCGACCACTCTTTTATAGTTTTGCCCCGTTGCCATATCCTGATTCCCCGGCTTCGACCTTACGCTCCCCTCGACCACTCTCTTCTGGATTTGCCCTATTTGTACTTTTGCTTTGCCTGCAATAAACGCAGTTTGACTATACATTGTGACTGTCTCTTCTTGTGCGGGTTACAGTAACATCTGAAGTCGTTACCAATCCTACCAACCACCAGAGTGAGCCCTCTCCCGAATACTGATCTTCACCCATTTCTGCACTGCTCATTTCCTGTTTACCACATGTATATATTGCGAAGTATTGCCAGTTTACCCTGCATTACCGAGCATTTTACCATTGCCATTGTTTCTGATTCAAGTGATGAACATTGCCTGTTTTTCTGGAGTGACTCCAGTCAGGTCTCCTTAGCAACCAAATTGGCCCGGTTGCTAGGGAGGGTAGAGTCACATGGGGTAACCTCCTCGTGGTCGCTATAATGTGGTTCTCGCTCTCGGTGGGGCGTGTGGTGAGTTGTGTGTGGATGCCGCGGAGAATAGGGTGGAGCCTCCACACGCGCTACGTCTCCACGGTAACGCGCTCAACATGTCACGTGATAAGATGCGGCGGATTGACAGTCTCAGATGCGGAGGCAACTGAGATTCGTCCTCCGCCACCCGGATTGAGGCAAGTCACTACGCCACCACGAGGACTCAGAGCACATTGGGAATTGGGGATTCCAGATTGGGAAGAAAATAAAAAAAGATCCAAATGCTTGACTGAACGATTCAGTTCGACTTGAATTAAACCTGGAATATTTCTTCAACTGTTCGCTGCCATATTGGTTCTTCTTACATTATGTTAAAACTGTCAAGTCTGAGCTTGTAACTTATTACGAGTTCTATGAAGACATAATACATATTGCTAATGGTGCATTGCCAGAAAGATGCTTTGTGGCTACTAGGGAGATCTGAGGAGTTTTATGTGGTTGCTAGGGTGTCCTGGGTGGATGCTTGGGTTTATAAAGCATTGCTATGTGGTAGCTAATAAGTTTATGGAGTTCTCGTTCATGTCCGTATAGCACAAATGGTGCTGGAGAAGTTACATGCCAAATTTAATGCATAGAGTTAGGGTGTTGTCCAAATCACTGACTACAACAGTAACTATGAACTTAAATTAAGTGCTTACTAATGAACACTCTAGAGCTTCCTGTAAATGCATACACCGTTAACATGCACAAAATATTATTTTTTTCATATAATCATAATTGTGATGTATGAGGTTGTATTAGTGTTTCTCACCATGTTGATTTCTGATATCGTATCAATGCTGGCTATGTCAAGACTCATGCCTACTGTAACAGGACCATCTATAGGACAACAAAGTCATTTATTAAAGTTGCTTTTATACACATTCACAATAATAGACGGCAGTCACGGAATTATCCAACAATACAAAACACATATCATTTCTGTGCATAAAGATGTTTTAAATTAAAAATAAATACACAATACTGGAGAAAAGCATCAATGTGTTTTTTTTTTTCTGGGACACTTACAGCCCAATTCTATTAAATTATTGATTACTTTTACTTTTGAAAAAATTCTGGCAAAATTATCTGTATTAAATTAAATTAATTACCAAATGAAAAAAGCATTAAATAATTTTTTTTTTATTACCAAACGAAAAAAGCATTAAATTAAAAATTTTGATTACCAAACGAAAAAAGCATCAAATAAAAAAATGAATTACCAAACGAAAAAAAGCATTAAATTAAAAAATTAATTACCAAACGAAAAAAGCATTAAATTAAAAAATTAATTACCAAACGAAAAAAGCATTAAATTAAAAAAATTAATTACCAAACTAAAAAAGCATTAAATAAAAAAATTAATTAACAAATGAAAAAAAGCATTAAATTAAAAAAATGAATTACCAAACTAAAAAAGCATTAAATTAAAAAAATAATTACCAAACGAAAAAAGCATTAAATTAAAAAATTAATTACCAAACTAAAAAAGCATTAAATAAAAAAAATTAATTACCAAATGAAAAACGCATTAAATAAAAAAATTAATTACTGAACTAAAAAAGCTTTAAATTAAAAAAATTTATTACTAAATGAAAAAAGCATTAAATAAAAAAATTAATTACCAAATGAAAAAAAAGCATTAAATTAAAAAAATTAATTAACAAACGAAAAAAGCAAATGTTGCAATTGTATTTTTCGCATTTTCACTTTATCAATAACAAAATAGCGCGAAAGGTGGATGGAAACTAGGCTTGTGCTTGTCTATTCGATGCTTTGGTTTCTTTGCCAAACCTCGTGTTCCAGATGCGTCATTAAAGGAACAGGGTCGCAGTTGATGCACTCTCAAGGGCATTCAAAGTCCCATTCAAACAGGAAGCGACTTATCCATATGTGCCAGTGGGATGTGAATATATGGAGTATAATGGAGCTCCTCCAATCAATACATTTCGCACCATTTACTCTTCTCATGCAGGCTTACTGCACGTATAGACACGCACCGACACACATACACTAATCGTTTGGGGAATATCCGCAGCGTATGGATTTGTGCTTGTATTCCGGTTTCGCTTACTGTCAAAGAACGGCCGGAGGTATTTGTTGTATCCCTTCATCAGCTTCTGAATGGTTGGAGGAAGAATCTCTCCTTCTTTCACCTCCGCACTGAGAAGAGAGTTCTCCAGAATCCTGAGGGAGAAGAGAATGAGGAACGTGAATCAAGAGAACAAAACCGTTTCGGTCTAATTATTTCAAGGCAGACTGCTGATAACAGAACAGTTTAAAGATCCCACAACATCTTTAAATTAGAAGAGAGAGAGAGAGAGAGAGAGAGAAAGCAGCTCATTTTCATAATTGGATTACTTTGATCCTGTCAGTGTGGCACACATGAAATGTACCATCAACACTGGGGTTTAATAGCCGTTTTGCTTTTGCTCAGAACAGCAATTTTGCAGCCCAGAAAAAAAAAATAAGTTTGTGTGGATTCACCCATTCACACACACACACAAACAAACACACACACACACACACACCAATGACAGCAGAGCTGCATGTAAGGTGCTAGTCTGCCATTGGGAGCAACTTGGGGTTCAGTGTCTTGCCCAAGGACACTTCGGCATGTGGAGTCATGTGGGCCGGGATTCGATCCACCAACCCTGTGATTAGTGGCCGACCCGCTCTACCACCTGATCCACAGCCGCCCGCAGACAAAGTCTACAGTAACTCTGATAACCACTCTGTATAATTGTGGTGAGAATAATATGATCTCTCCGGTTTACATTTCTGCCGCAGAGAATTGAGTTGATTGCATGGGTATAATCAGGGCTGGACTGGTAATCTGGCATACCCGGCATTTTCCTGGTGGGCCGACGCACTTTTGGGCCAGTCAGGAGCGTAATGGCCATCAGGAGAACCGAGCGGGCCAGTGGTTTGGCCACGAAACGTGCCGAATGGGCCGCTGCGTTATGCAGAACGGACCACAATATGGTGCCCCTCCCCAACAGTTGGGCCAGTTGCCATGTAAAATCCCGGGCCGATTTCCATTCCCAGTCCAGCCCTGGGTATAATTTAAAAGTATATAAAATGGCTATTATTCCCCTAAAACTTTGCATTTGTGACCAGGACAACAATATTTTGAAATGTACCAATTTCCAACGATTTCACATAAACTACAACACATAGAGACTGTATCACCTAGATATCTCATAGAGACTGTGTCTGTTCCCCGAACTACCAAACACAAAACCCTCACTAAATCATTTAGAAAAAATTTGATTAAGGTCAAACTTGAACAAAACAAACAAATTAAAAATGTACATCATATAAAAATAGGGCTACTAAACATTAGATCTCTTGCTATCAAAGCACTAATTGTCAATGAAATGATTACAGATCATAGATTGGATGATCTCTGTTTGACTGAAACCTGCTTAAACCGGATGAATATATTAGTTTAAATGAATCTACTCCCCCAGGTTATTGTTATAAACATGAGCCTCGTCTGAAGGGTCGAGGAGGAGGTGTTGCTACAATTTACAGTGAAGTTTTTGGTGTTACTCAGAGGACAGGATATAAATGTAAGTCTTTTGAACTAATAATGCTTAATGTGACACCGTCAAATACAAATATAAATAAAAATTCTCTGTCATCCTTTACCCTTGCTACAGTGTATAGATCACCCGGGCCTTATTCTGATTTCCTTAGTGAATTTGCAAATTTTCTATCAGATCTTGTAGTTACTGTAGATAGAGCCTTAATTGTTGGTGACTTCAACATTCACATAGATAATGAAAATGCCACATTGGGATTAGCATTTATCGATATTCTCAACTCTCTTGGAGTCAGACAAAATGTAACAGGACCAACTCATCGCCATAATCATATGCTAGATTTAATTCTGTCATATGGAGTTGATGTTGATAATATAGAAATTCTGCAGCAGAGTGATGACATCTTGGATCATTACCTCGATTCTTGCATGCTGCGATCAGATAATGTTACTCAATCTACACCACGCTATCGTTCAGGTAGAACTATTCTTTCCACCACTAAAGATAGCTTCACTAATACTCTTCCAGATCTATCTCATATACTTAATAAACCCCAAAGCCCAGAAGAACTTGATGAAATAACAACAAATTTAAATGCAGTCTTCTCTAGCACCCTTGATGTTGTCGCCCCGAAATAAGCCCTGCACCATGGTACAATGATCACACTCATGCTCTCAAGTGAGCAGCTTGGAAAATGGAGCGCATGTGGAAAAATACAAAATTAGAAGTATTTCAGGGTGCATGGAAGGATAGTGTCTGTAGCTACAAACACACACTCAAAGCTGCCAGGTCAGCAAATTTGAGTAAACTCATAGAAAATAACCACAACAATCCTAGATGTTTATTCAGTACTGTGGCTAAATTGGTTAGGAATAAAGCCTCAACAGAACCAGATATTACATCACAGCTCGAGAGTAATGACTTCATGAATTTCTTTACAGATAAAATTGAAATAATCAGAAATAAAATTGGAATTATGCAATCATCTGTCATTGCACCTCAGAAAACAGTGTCGAATAATTTCCCTCATGTGCAACTTCAATCCTTCGCTATCATAGGTCATGAAGACCTAACAAAACTTATCGAAACATCAAAAGCCACAACTTGTTTGTTAGATCCTATACCAACTAAGCTCTTAAAAGAGGTATCTCCTGTAATATCAGAACCTCTTCTTAATATCATTAACTCCTCGCTATGCTTAGGACATGTCCCAAGAAACTTTAAAATGGCAATTATCAAACCACTTATTAAGGAGCCACAACTTAATCCTGGAGAACTTGCTAATTATAGACCGATTTCAAATCTCCCGTTTATGTCAAAAATACTAGAAAAGGTAGTGTGCTCCCAAATATGTTCATTTCTACAGAGAAATAGTATATATGAAGAATTTCTGTCAGGATTTAGGCCTCATCACAGTACAGAGACTGCACTTATCAGAGTTACACATGACTCTTATCATCTGATCGCGACTGCATTTCTCTTCTAGTGCTTTTAGATCTTAGTGCTGCATTCGACACGATAGATCACGACATTCTCTTGAATAGGCTGGAGAATTATGTTGGAATTTGTGGAGTGGCATTAGCATGGTTTAGGTCATATTTAGCAGACCACTACCACTTTGTCTATGTAAATGAGGAATTGTCAAACCAAACAAAAGTAAAATATGGAGTGCCACAGGGATCAGTTTTAGGGCCTCTGCTTTTCTCCATGTATATGCTTCCCCTGGGAGATATAATCAGGAATCGTGGAATAAGTTTCCACTGCTATGCTGACGATACACAACTTTGTATTTCTTCAAAACCTGATGAGATTTCACAATTCTCAAAATTAGCAGAGTGTATCAATTAAATAAAAGCTTGGATGGCCAGAAATTTCCTTCTACTCAATTCTGACAAAACAGAGGTTCTAATTATGGGACCAAAAAACTCTAAAAATAAGCCACTAAAATATAATTTGACTCTAGATGGATGTACTGTTACATCATCTTCAACAGCAAAGAACTTAGGTGTTATATTTGATACCAATCTGTCCTTTGAAAATCAAATTACAAATGTTTGTAGAACAGCATTCTTCCACCTCAGAAATATTGCTAAATTAAGGCACATGCTCTCGGTTGCTGATGCCGAAAAACGAATTCATGCGTTCATGACCTCAAGACTAGATTATTGTAATGCATTACTGGGAGGATGTCCAGCAAGATCAATAAATAAACTTCAATTGGTTCAAAATGCAGCAGACAGAGTGCTGACGAGAACCAAGAGATATGATTATATTAGCCCCATTTTATCATCGTTACATTGTTACATTGCTACCTGTTACATTCCGTATTGATTTTAATATTCTGTTAACTACGTACAAAGCTTTGAATGGTCTCCGCAGTACTTAAGTGATCTTCTACCACGCTATATTCCAACACGTTCATTAAGATCGCAAAATTCTGGCCTATTAATAGTTCCTAGAATATCAAAATCCACTAAAGGAGGAAGATCCTTTTCATATTTGGCACCTAAACCATGGAATAGTCTCCCAAACACTGTTCGAGATGCAGATACACTCTCTCAGTTTAAGTCTAGACTAAAGACTCCTCTATTTAGCCAGATATACACCTAATTTATCCTCCAACCCACAATTAGGCTGCTTTAGTTGGGTCTGCCGGAACCAGAAACCAGAAACATTGAGCATGATCTCTAACTCAGCAATAAATTAAATGGCATCTACGCTTACATCTTTTTATTTGTTTCCCTGTCTCAACCTCGGGACTCCTATCCTGAGGTCACCAGAACCGGCTGGATCCAGCACCATTCCTGCTTCGTGTTGAACTCCACTGCTACATGTCGCAGAATGATGATGACTAAATGCAGCCGGTGCCAAACATCACTTCAATCTATTATGACGGACTTCAGAGGATGAAATGATGCGAACTCCAACCTGCATCACCTCGGTCTATAGATGGATTACGATCTTGAAATGAAATGCTTAGACTAACTATTGCCAACAAAAGCCTTCATCAGCCAATTAACAAGGACAATTGCATCAATGTGAACTTCTGCAATTAATCAAGATGGACTTCAAAGACTTTGGTCATTAATCTTACAGTTCAAACACAATCAATGTTTAATCACTGACCCTTATCACTTAGTTTAATCATTTTAAACCATGATTTTACCTATACATAATTAATATTTACATTACATTCATAATGTTAGCCAGAGGGGAACTGGCCCCCACAGTGAGTCTGGTTTAGGGTTAGGGTGGGGTTAGTCAGAGGGGAACTGGCCCCCACAGTGAGTCTGGTTTAGGGTTAGGGTGGGGTTAGTCAGAGGGGAACTGGCCCCCACAGTGAGTCTGCTTTAGGGTTAGGGTGGGGTTAGTCAGAGGGGAACTGGCCCCCACAGCGAGTCTGGTTTAGGGTTAGGGTGGGGTTGGTCAGAGGGGAACTGGCCCCCACAGCGAGTCTGGTTTAGGGTTAGGGTGGGGTTAGTCAGAGGGGAACTGGCCCCCACAGTGAGTCTGGTTTAGGGTTAGGGTGGGGTTGGTCAGAGGGGAACTGGCCCCCACAGTGAGTCTGCTTTAGGGTTAGGGTGGGGTTAGTCAGAGGGGAACTGGCCCCCACAGCGAGTCTGGTTTAGGGTTAGGGTGGGGTTGGTCAGAGGGGAACTGGCCCCCACAGCGAGTCTGGTTTAGGGTTAGGGTGGGGTTAGTCAGAGGGAACTGGCCCCCACAGTGAGTCTGGTTTAGGGTTAGGGTGGGGTTGGTCAGAGGGGAACTGGCCCCCACAGCGAGTCTGGTTTAGGGTTAGGGTGGGGTTGGTCAGAGGGGAACTGGCCCCCACAGCGAGTCTGGTTTAGGGTTAGGGTGGGGTTGGTCAGAGGGAACTGGCCCCCAAAGCGAGTCTGGTTTAGGGTTAGGGTGGGGTTGGTCAGAGGGAACTGGCCCCCACAGTGAGTCTGGTTTAGGGTTAGGGTGGGGTTAGTCAGAGGGAACTGGCCCCCACAGCGAGTCTGGTTTAGGGTTAGGGTGGGGTTAGTCAGAGGGAACTGGCCCCCACAGCGAGTCTGGTTTAGGGTTAGGGTGGGGTTAGTCAGAGGGAACTGGCCCCCACAGTGAGTCTGGTTTAGGGTTAGGGTGGGGTTAGTCAGAGGGAACTGGCCCCCACAGTGAGTCTGGTTTAGGGTTAGGGTGGGGTTAGTCAGAGGGAACTGGCCCCCACAGTGAGTCTGGTTTCTCCCAAGGTTATTTTTCTCCATTACTCCACATCTTATGGAGTTTTGTGTTCCTTGCCACAGTCGCCTACAGCTTGCTCACTGGGGTTATTAATACAATTATCATTTAATTATTTTTAAACACTATTAAAATAGTATTTTATCTAAATTACACAATGATGATTAATCGACTTTATAGACATTACAGTTTTATCATCTGTTAATGCTGATATTCTGTAAAGCTGCTTTGAAACGATGTGTGTTGTGAAAGGCGCTATACAAATAAAATTGACTTGACTTGACTTGACAACGAGAAAACATGCGAATGTGTGTGTTTTCGTTCAAAGTCAGAAAAAAACAACATCCATCCACCCATCTGTCCATCTATCCATCCATCCACCCATCTGTCAGTCTGTCTGTCTGTCCATCCATCCATCTGTCAGTCGATCCATCCATCCACCCATCTATCCATCCATCCATCCACCCATCAGTCCATCCATCTGTCAGTCCATCCATCCATTCACCCATCTGTCAGTCTGTCTGTCCATCCATCCACCCATTTGTCTGTCCATCTATCCATCCATCCACACATCTGTCAGTCCATCCATCCATCCACCCATCTGTCAGTCTGTCTGTCCATCCATCCACCCATCTGTCTGTCCATCTATCCATCCATCCACCCATCTGTTAGTCGATCCATCCATCCACCCATCTGTCAATCTGTATGTCCATCCATCCACCCATCTGTCTGTCTGTCGATCCATCCATCCACCCATCTGTCTGTCCATCTATCCATCCATCCACCCATCTGTCTGTCCATCTATCCATCCATCCACCCATCTGTCTGTCCATCTATCCATCCATCCACCCATCTGTCAGTCTGTCTGTCCATCCATCCACCCATCTGTCAGTCGATCCATCCATCCACCCATCTGTCAGTCTGTCTGTCTATCCATCCACCCATCTGTCTGTCCACCTATCCATCCATCGACCCATCTGTCTGTCCATCTATCCATCCACCCACCCATCTGTCTGTCCATCTATCCATCCATCCACCCATCTGTTAGTCGATCCATCCATCCACCCATCTGTCAGTCTGTATGTCCATCCATCCACCCATCTGTCTGTCTTTCGATCCATCCATCCACCCATCTGTCTGTCCATCTATCCATCCATCCACCCATCTGTCTGTCCATCTATCCACCCATCTGTCTGTCCATCTATCCATCCATCCACCCATCTGTCAGTCTGTCTGTCCATCCATCCACCCATCTGTCAGTTGATCCATCCATCCACCCATCTGTCAGTCTGTCTGTCTATCCATCCACCCATCTGTCTGTCCATCTATCCATCCATCCACCCATCTGTCTGTCCATCTATCCATCCACCCACCCATCTGTCTGTCCATCTATCCATCCACCCACCCATCTGTCCGTCCGTCTGTCCATCCACCCACCCATCTGTCTGTCCGTCTGTCCATCCACCCATCTGTCTGTCCATTTATCCATCCACCCATCTGTCAGTCTGTCTGTCCATCCATCCACCCATCTGTCTGTACGTCTGTCCAAACACCCATCTGTCAGTCTGTCTGTCCATCCATCCATCTGTCCGTCCATCCATCCATTCATCTATCTTAATATGATATTTTGTATATACTGAATGTTATCTCTCTATGAGGAACATACAGTATATTAAAGTACATCAATGACAATCAGTGCACAGCTACTGTCATTCTTTCCATTACAAACAGGAGAATGTTGGTGATTCTGAGACTTTTAATGATTGCTCATTAAGAAGTAGAGAATTGCTCAGACTCACGAGCAAACTTCACCATAAGTGTAATTAGCATGATGAGATATTATGTATAAACATTCAAAGCCTTAATACATTCAAAATATTTTGTTAAAAAATTCCATGACTTTTACAAAACATTCAATGTTAACTTGTTTTTCCATGACAATTTCTAAATTCCATGACTTTCCAGGATTTCCATGACCCTACGAACCCTGACCAATACACACCGCACATGTTGACTGTAGGCCTATATTGTGCATTATTGATACAATCTATTTTGTATAAGGAAGACGCTAGTTGTCACAAGGTCTATAACAATGCATTTTTAAAGTCATACATTTACATAAATTTATCAATTAGTCAAGTAATTTTTATTTGTACAGCGCTTTTCACAACACTCATAGATTCAAAGCAGCTTCACAGAAAATCATGCTGTGATGAGGAGGAGGGCGGGAACGGGCCGGGCCGTGAAGACACATGGCCGGCCCTGAATCGGGCTTATCAGCTAGGAGGGGGATAAAGACGAGCTGTAGGCCAGTTCGAGAGAGACGCACGTGGCCGCTTAGCATGTGTGTTGCAACCAGGGCTGGACTGGGTAGAGAAATCGGCCCGGGATTTTACATAGTAACTGGCCCAAAAGTTATTGAGCGGGGGATGGCTGTCCTTTTCTGCATATCGCAGCACCATTTTGTGGTCTGTTCTGCATAAGGCGACAGCTCATTTTAACTTATCGCGGCCCATTTATACTGGGGGAGGCAGTATTCCCTACGGCTCTAAAACATGTTCCTGTGGTTATAGATGCATGGGTTTGAGGAAGTGCTCATCATGCTCCATTTAGTGTTTCAGCACTGGGATGACACCTGATAAGAATATCTGATCAATGAGGTGCTGAATATTATTCTTACCTGTAGGTAATACTTCAGAAAGCCTCACTGAAACAGAATCTCAGCGTTCAGCTCATTGAATGTGGGCGATGTGGGTCTGTGCTCTGCTATGACATTACAAACTCTTCAGACATGAAACAGCCATTATTACATCCCATTAGGCTGCTGGATCATTTCATATTCATCTATTCTGACCTTGAGGATGTAATAAAACATGCATCAATCTTTCTTTCAACCCATCCATTCATCTAGAACAGTGTTTCCCAACCTTTTTTCTGCCACGGCACAATTTTTCCGACTAAAACAAAATCCTACGGCACACTACTGTGGTGAAAAATGAGTGTCTGATGTGCTACGAGTGAATCATTTTGAAACAGTCATGACCGAAATCTACCAAGAGACTTAATAAATATCACTCGCTTCATAGACTTCAATGTATTCTGCAGCACTGACACGAGTCATGTGATGACCCTTTACCCGTATAAATATCACTCACTTCATAGACTTCAATGTATTCTGCAGCGCTGACACGAGTCATGTGATGACCCTTTACACGTATAAATATCACTCACTTCATAGACTTCAATGTATTCTGCAGCTGACACGAGTCATGTGATGACCCTTTACGCGTATAAATATCACTCACTTCATAGACTTCAATGTATTCTGCAGCGTGACACGAGTCATGTGATGACCCTTTACACGTATAAATATCACTCGCTTCATAGACTTCAATGTATTCTGCAGCTGACACGAGTCATGTGATGACCCTTTACTCGTATAAATATCACTCACTTCATAGACTTCAATGTATTCTGCAGCGCTGACACGAGTCATGTGATGACCCTTTACCCGTATAAATATCACTCACTTCATAGACTTCAATGTATTCTGCAGCGCTGACACGAGTCATGTGATGACCCTTTACACGTATAAATATCACTCACTTCATAGACTTCAATGTATTCTGCAGCGCTGACACGAGTCATGTGATGACCCTTTACACGTATAAATATCACTCACTTCATAGACTTCAATGTATTCTGCAGCGCTGACACGAGTCATGTGATGACCCTTTACACGTATAAATATCACTCGCTTCATAGACTTCAATGTATTCTGCAGCGCTGACACGAGTCATGTGATGACCCTTTACTCGTATAAATATCACTCACTTCATAGACTTCAATGTATTCTGCAGCGCTGACACGAGTCATGTGATGACCCTTTACCCGTATAAATATCACTCACTTCATAGACTTCAATGTATTCTGCAGGCTGACACGAGTCATGTGATGACCCTTTACACGTATAAATATCACTCACTTCATAGACTTCAATGTATTCTGCAGGCTGACACGAGTCATGTGATGACCCTTTACCCGTATAAATATCACTCACTTCATAGACTTCAATGTATTCTGCAGCGCTGACACGAGTCATGTGATGACCCTTTACACGTATAAATATCACTCACTTCATAGACTTCAATGTATTCTGCTGCGCTGATGTGAGTCATGTGATGACCCTTTACCCGTATAAATATCACTCACTTCATAGACTTCAATGTATTCTGCAGCGCTGACACGAGTCATGTGATGACCCTTTACACGTATAAATATCACTCACTTCATAGACTTCAATGTATTCTGCAGCGCTGACACGAGTCATGTGATGACCCTTTACACGTATAAATATCACTCACTTCATAGACTTCAATGTATTCTGCAGCACTGACACGAGTCATGTGATGACCCTTTACACGTATAAATATCACTCACTTCATAGACTTCAATGTATTCTGCAGGCTGACACGAGTCATGTGATGACCCTTTACACGTATAAATATCACTCACTTCATAGACTTCAATGTATTCTGCAGGCTGACACGAGTCATGTGATGACCCTTTACGCGTATAAATATCACTCACTTCATAGACTTCAATGTATTCTGCAGTGCTGACGCGAGTCATGTGATGACCATTTACACGTATAAATATCATTCACTTCATAGACTTCAATGTATTCTGCAGCAAACACGAGTCATGTGATTACCCTTTACGCGTATAAATATCACTCACTTCATAGACTTCAATGTATTCTGCAGCGCTGACGCGAGTCATGTGATGACCATTTACACGTATAAATATCATTCACTTCATAGACTTCAATGTATTCTGCAGCGCTGACGCGAGTCATGTGATGACCCTTTACGCGTATAAATATCATTCACTTCATAGACTTCAATGTATTCTGCAGCGCTGACACGAGTCATGTGATGACCCTTTACACGTATAAATATCACTCGCTTCATAGACTTCAATGTATTCTGCAGCTGACACGAGTCATGTGATGACCATTTACTCGTATAAATATCACTCGCTTCATAGACTTCAATGTATTCTGCAAGCTGACACGAGTCATGTGATGACCATTTACTCGTATAAATATCACTCGCTTCATAGACTTCAATGTATTCTGCAGCGCTGACACGAGTCATGTGATGACCCTTTACCCGTATAAATATCACTCGCTTCATAGACTTCAATGTATTCTGCAGCGCTGACACGAGTCATGTGATGACCATTTACTCGTATAAATATCACTCGCTTCATAGACTTCAATGTATTCTGCAGCACTGACACGAGTCATGTGATGACCATTTACTCGTATAAATATCACTCGCTTCATAGACTTCAATGTATTCTGCAGCGCTGACACGAGTCATGTGATGACCCTTTACACGTATAAATATCTCTCACTTCATAGACTTCAATGTATTCTGCAGCGCTGACGCGAGTCATGTGATGACCCTTTACACGTATAAATATCACTCACTTCATAGACTTCAATGTGTTCTGCAGCGTTGACACGAGTCATGTGATGACCCTTTACACGTATAAATATCACTCGCTTCATAGACTTCAATGTATTCTGCTGCGCTGACGGAGTCATGTGATGACCCTTTACACGTATAAATATCTGTCACTTCATAGACTTCAATGTATTCTGCAGCGCTGACGGAGTCATGTGATGACCCTTTACACGTATAAATATCACTCGCTTCATAGACTTCAATGTATTCTGCAGCACTGACACGAGTCATGTGATGACCCTTTACACGTATAAATATCTGTCACTTCATAGACTTCAATGTATTCTGCAGCGCTGACGGAGTCATGTGATGACCCTTTACACGTATAAATATCTGTCACTTCATAGACTTCAATGTATTCTGCTGCGCTGACGGAGTCATGTGATGACCCTTTACACGTATAAATATCTGTCACTTCATAGACTTCAATGTATTCTGCAGAGCTGACACGAGTCATGTGATGACCCTTTACACGTATAAATATCTGTCACTTCATAGACTTCAATGTATTCTGCAGCGCTGACACGAGTCATGTGATGACCCTTTACACGTATAAATATCTGTCACTTCATAGACTTCAATGTATTCTGCAGCGCTGACACGAGTCATGTGATGACCCTTTACACGTATAAATATCACTCACTTCACAGACTTCAATGTATTCTGCAGCGCTGACACGAGTCATGTGATGACCCTTTACACGTATAAATAGGTGCCATGACAACTGGCTAGTGGCTAAGGGTGCTGCAGAATCTCAGCTTTTTTCCAATTTAAACAGCCTAAAATAACTATCGTACCATATAATAACCTTTTACAGCATACAGCCCATCCGGAAAGCATTCACAGTGCTTTACTTTTTCCACATTTTGTTATGTTACAGCCTTATTTTTTATTTCTGTCAAAACCGATTTACACCCAAATGCACCAAAACTCTGAGCAGTTCAGTTTGTGATCTGCACAACCCCAAAACACCCCTAAATATTCAGATTAACTCAACAATCTAGAATGTTCATGAGTGCCTCTGAACTTCAAAACATCTCTCATTGGTGACAGATATTCAATTCAATTGGAATTGCCTGAAACACCAGTTCATTGAACAAACATGGAGATAAGAATAATCTGCTCCAAATGCGCTGAGACAGCTGGTATGGAGTGGATTATGGCACGTTTGTGGATTTTGATGCTTGCGGGCTGTAGACACGTGTCACTATTTGGTATATTTCCATAAATTACCACCCTCGCTCTTGCTTGTTCTGTCGCCACGTTCACTGATACGATTCAGCCGTCCCTTGGAGACTTGCAGATTATAGAAGGTTACTGTTGTAGCAGATTACAGATTACATTTGATGACAGTGTCTCTAATAAACCGAGATGTATAAACAGTTATAGTCAATTAATTATGACAGAATTTTCATTTTAGGCGAACCAGCTTTGGGTCACATTTTGTCTCATGATGCTTTGCATAAAAGAGCCTTTATATCAGATTAACTGATTTATCCCAGGCATCTCCTCAGCACTAATGGCTTCTGAATGCATTTTGCATAAAGTTGGAAATATGAAAGCTAAACTAAACAGCATAATTATGAGATATAAAGTCAGAGCTATGAGAAATAGGGGAAGTGACCCAATTAAACCCATACAAACCCGTACCATATAAATCAAATTAAAATTAAGAGATTAAGAAATCAAATGATAATTGATATTATTTATTTTAACTGTATTTGAAAAGATGATTGTGATGCTCACAAAGATAGCTGCAGTAATAGAAACGCTTGTTAATATTGACACCTGTGGCCGTTAAGTGAACTGCAGCAGCTACCTGTTGCTCGCGCTCGTGCACACACTCCATAGTGACACCTGTGGCCATTAAGTGAACTGCAGCAGCTTCCTGTTGCTCGCGCTCGTGCACACACTCCATAGTGACACCTGTGGCCATTAAGTGAACTGCAGCAGCTACCTGTTGCTCGCGCTCGTGCACACACTCCATAGTGACACCTGTGGCCGTTAAGTGAACTGCAGCAGCTACCTGTTGCTCGCGCTCGTGCACACACTCCATAGTGACACCTGTGGCCGTTAAGTGAACTGCAGCAGCTACCTGTTGCTCACGCTCATGCACACACTCCATAGTGACACCTGTGGCCGTTAAGTGAACTGCAGCAGCTACCTGTTGCTCACGCTCGTGCACACACTCCATAGTGACACCTGTGGCCGTTAAGTGAACTGCAGCAGCTACCTGTTGCTCACGCTCGTGCACACACTCCATAGTGACACCTGTGGCCGTTAAGTGAACTGCAGCAGCTACCTGTTGCTCACGCTCATGCACACACTCCATAGTGACACCTGTGGCGTTAAGTGAACTGCAGCAGCTACCTGTTGCTCACGCTCA
This sequence comes from Xyrauchen texanus, assembly GCF_025860055.1. Taxonomy (NCBI): domain Eukaryota; kingdom Metazoa; phylum Chordata; class Actinopteri; order Cypriniformes; family Catostomidae; genus Xyrauchen; species Xyrauchen texanus. Next base: position 1,284,576 of record NC_068299.1, on the reverse strand, counting down.
TGCACACACTCCATAGTGACACCTGTGGCCGTTAAGTGAACTGCAGCAGCTACCTGTTGCTCACGCTCATGCACACACTCCATAGTGACACCTGTGGCCGTTAAGTGAACTGCAGCAGCTTCCTGTTGCTCACGCTCATGCACACACTCCATAGTGACACCACAGATATTTCAGATAATATAGAAACCGTTATATTGATCAAGTGTATCTTGGTCTGATACAGCTCAAGCCTTCATTGCTAAATCAAAAACGTCACGATAGAACTAACAACGGAGGATGTGCTGATTATCGGCATTGGAGTAACGAGGTAGCGCATGCCTGTGCATGTGTGTGAGTGCGCACGTGCCTGTGAGCGCGCATGCATATGTGTGTGTGACTGTGTGTGTGCACGCGCATGCATGTGTGAGGACTCTGTGTCTGCGTGTGTGTGCGCGTGTATGTGTGTGTGTGTGTGTGTGTGTGTGTGTGTATGCATGTACGTACGTGCGCATGTATGTTTGAACGTGTGTGTGTGTGTGTGTGCGCATGCATAGTGGGTTTATCAAGAACACGTGGGCTTAAATGGTTCCTTATAAACACATGTTCCTTATAAGCCCACTCCAGAATTTTCACATTTGCAATTAAATAAAGTAACTTAATTTTGTCAGTTTATCACAAAACATATCATGAGTGTTTAGATATTTAGAGATTAATTTAATACTCATTTTATTGGAAGGCTGTTGACTTCTACATAAGAAAACATGAAAAATTGTGTTTGGCTATCCTTGATATCCTTGAGCACATATAATAAAAAATATTATATGTAAAAACAAAAAATGACATGAAATAGGATGAAATACCCATGGATTTTAAAATGACATGAAATATGCCTTGAAATGTATTATAGCAGACAAAATTGTATTTATTATGCAACAAATATTCATGAAATGTTACAATTAATCAGGGCTCAAAAATATGGACTGCCCGACGGCCCAGGGCCAGTGTGAGAGAGATTCGGGCTAGTTGCTAGTCCCTTACCCAATTAGGACAGTGTTGCATTTATAATGTTAGTGAAGGAAGACAACGTGCGAGACATAACAAATATTACACAGAGAAAAAACGTTTTCTAACAGAGCACTCGGAGACAAGCAAGCACGATTGCTCTCTAAAGTGACTTTCAGGCTTGATAAATCACTTTGCTGGTGCAATTAAATTCATCGTACCGCCCTTTATTATGCGCACTTGGAGGCACGCCCCTAAATTGCATATTAATTTCAGGAAAACTGAAAAATTGCCAAAAAGTGCTATTTAAGTTCGGAAAATATGCACGCCTACTTGATTCCAGCTTTTGGTTGTACTTTACTATGAACCGAGTTGTAGAAGCCCCGCCTCCTGTCCTTTTCAGGAAGAGAAGGGGGTATCGTTCATGTCCTTTTTAATGCACAGTTTATTGCTTTAACGCTGAAGTGATGGCAATAGTCATAATGGTGCTTGCCTTGGCAAACACTATTAAATACAGTAAGTCTGATGTGTGGTTATGTCTCTACCTTGTGTAATTGTAAGTGTAAAAGTAGGTCGCACTTTACTTCTTCACTGCTCTTGTTGGAATATTCAAATGATTAATGAGGTGCCATGGATTGCCTACTGAATATTAAAATAACATCACGCAGATTTCAGACTTGACCTGTCAATCACTCCAAGGAGCATCTGAGCCGTGCATTGGCTGTCTGTGTCGTGGAGGAAATGTGTTATTGTAGGTGACATGTTTTGGCCATCAGCAGAGAGACTTGAGCAATGCATAACCCTACTGAATGTCCACACAGTCACAATTCATACATTCATATGAATAATTCATAGTCAGCAGTCAGAATAATTCAACAGTCTGAGTGTTTATCAAAGGTAAAATTGGAGTCAATCTCCGTTCCAAGATAGTTAAAGGATCCCATCTGTTCTACTTCATCTCCGTTAAGGAACAAAAGACTTAAAAAGGGTGTGTGCCTTGTCAGCACCACAGCACATTTTCTTGGTTTTGCTAATATTGAGTTCAAAGGAAATGTTAGCGCAGTGTACTTCTAGCGGGAAGACTAGCAGCTGTACCTCTTCGCACCATTAGCGGGGTAACTCCTAGCCAATCACATGTAAGCCATTGCTTTATAAGTCTGCTCACAATCTATCACATTGCTGTTTCAGTGTGCTAACACGGCAACCTCCTCCACCCCACCACCACCTGTTGAGTCCCGTCCTGCATGGGGTAGTCCTCGCCCCCGCCTCCTATCTCCGGCAGGATATGACGGTTCCGGGTACAACTTCTTCGGCCCGCCAGACGGGGCTTACGCCAAAGAGAGAGACATTACAATGTCATCTTACATTTCAATCAAGTCTGCGAGTCTTCCTGATAGAACTGTCCTCCATCCAGGCCTCGAGAAATGTTTGAGTGTCCTTCACACATCCCACTAATGCCATGTCGTCTGCATATTTAATGAGCATCAGATTATCATTATCACAGGTCATTTCGTTTGTATAAATCGAGAAAGAATTGGAGATAAGACGTATCGCAGTGGGTGACCAGTATTTAAAACCACATTCTCTGACCTGCATCCGTTTACCAGCACGTATTGTGGGCAGTCCTCTAGAAAACTTTTAAATCCACAAAATCAGGGTTTAGTGCACTTGTAGCCCCTCCAAAAGTCTCAAAAGTGCATTTATACACACTGTGTTAAAAGTTGAGGGCGGCTGTGGCTCAGGTGGTAGAGCGGGTCGGCCGCTAATCTCAGGGTTGCTGCCTGGCCCACATGACTCCACATGCCGAAGTGTCCTTGGGCAAGACACTGAACCCCGAGTTGCTCACAATGGCAGGCTAGCACCTTACATGCAGCTCTGCCATCATTGGTGTTTGTGTGTGTGTGTGTGTGTGAGTCACAGTGTAAAGCGCTTTGAAAAACCGCTAAGGTTAAAAAAGCGCTACATAAGTGCAGACCATTTACCATTTCAAATCCTAACATAGAAATGCACTAAATCCAAATGCTTTGTGGCCTTATTCAGCAGGGTGAGGGTGGCATCTTTGACTCCACGCCCACCCTGTAAGCATTTTGTAATGGATCAAGTCTGCCAGTAAATGCTTCGTAGAACTGCTGACAAACCAGTCTCTCTATGCACTTGCAAAGCACAGATATTAGAGACACCGGTCTGTAGTTATGGAGGACAAAACATGCAAAAATAATAAATAAATACATAAATAAATGTAATAATAAGAAAATAAATAAAGGAATAAATGTCTTGATAAAACAAATATAGTTAGTTTTTAATTGAAGTTATTCCTGAATTTATTTTTGTATGACTTTTTTTCCTTTATTTATTATTTTTATTCTTTAAAACATTTTTTATTCTTTCATTTGTTTTTTTGTTTTTTTATTATTTATTTATGCATTCATTTATTTTTATATTTATTTATTCCCACATGTATTTATGTCTATATTTAAATATTCCCACATTTATTTATTTTTGTATTTATTTGTACATTTCTGTCTCTTGTATGATAATGATGTGGGCGTGTCCTGCTCACCATTGGTATATTGTATGATAATGATGTGGGCGTGTCCTGCTCACCATTGGTTTATTGTATGATAATGATGTGGGCGTGTCTTGCTCACCAATGGTTTATTGTATGATAATGATGTGGGCGTGTCCTGCTCACCATTGGTTTATTGTATGATAATGATGTGGGCGTGTCCTGCTCACCATTGGTTTATTGTATGATAACGATGTGGGCGTGTCCTGCTCACCATTGGTTTATTGTATGATAATGATGTGGGCGTGTACTGCTCACCATTGGTTTATTGTATGATAATGATGTGGGCGTGTCCTGCTCACCATTGGTTTATCATAGACTGAAGCGTGTGCTCGATTACTCTGGACTTGTTTTGATGTGACGTCAGGTCATATATCGTGTAAACTATAGATATTTGTGGGGCTAAAAACATAAGAGCTTCAGTCAATCCAAGATGAATTGGTTATACTAGAATATATTACAAAATTATATATACAATTGTATACTACAAAATAAATGGGGAGCAGTTTCTTCAACAAAACCACAAAATGAGCAAGTTTCATAAATTATATGATTTAACCTTCTACTTTTCTTTTTTTCTGCGTATATAACTTCATATTTTGATGTCCGCAAATCCATAATATTGATTTCTGTTGTTATGATTGTTCATTGTGAAAGATACAACCATGCTTCATTTCCCTGATCGTTTATGCATGTATATAAATCTATAGCTGGCGCTTCACATATATCTAGAGAGTTGAACATGTGAATGAAGTGGATAACTGTGCATTAAATGACTGTTTGATTTAGAGTAGAGGTGCTGATTGATGTTTTAGGAGAGCTGTATGCCGGTATGAATGTCGAAGCACATCCTGGATTGTTAAACTCTCTGCAAAACGTTTCCCTGCATATTCTAAATCTGCTCTAGTCAGCGGGTGCTGAGGGGGGGACGTCCATCTGCTCCCGATAAGAACTATTGAGCTCTCGACCAATGATGCACTGGAGCTCCGCAAGGACCGCCTCCCTCATTTACATGTTGCGCACAGAAAAGTTCAAATAAATATATATGGGAATATATAAATATATGTGGGAATAAAAAAATATGCAAAATAAATGAATAAATAAAAGCTAAAAAGAATAAAAGTTAAAAATAAATATAGAAAATAATAAAATGAATAAAGTCATACAATAATAAATTCAGGAATACATTTAATTAAAAACGAATTATATTTGTTTTATCAAGACATTTATTCCTTTATTTTTTTATTATTACATTTATTCATTTATTATTTATGCAGGTTTGGGCCTCCATATGTAGTCCTCAAGCTCTTTAGCATGTGCCTTTTTTGGCAGGGTGTGTCAGCACCCCCTTCTGCGGAGTGGCACATTCCCTCAATACTTTGCCCTTACTCTTTATTATTTGAGCAGTCGGTTCCTCTCACTGTGAAGTTTGTTGCCCATCTATTATTCACAGCATACAAAGCCCCCCATCAACAGTTGGTTGAGTCTTAAAAGCATTGCGGTCAAAGCGAATCAGTGTTAAACCATCTAAATGGAAGTCTGGAATATCATGGGATGAATACCATGTCTCAGTAAAACAAAACAGACTTGTGCGACGATAATCCACATCATACTTTATTAATGCAGACAGCTCTTTCATTTTATTCTTCAGGGATCTAACGTTTGATAAGATTATAGCAGGTAACGGCAATCTGTCCCTCTTCTCCGTAGCCTTTTGAGTACTCCTCTTGAGCCCCTTTCGCTTCGTTTCTGGCGTAGGTCAACCAATAGGCACTTTGGGAATGTCCAAGCGGACGGCAGCAACTCCTCCATCCCCTGGCGGATGGCCGCGGCATGGATAGCATTGGCGAGGACTCTACGATAGCGCATCCCACCTCCTTCCCGGGTTTTGGCACTAATGTAACAAAGGTTAAGGATTGAACCGGCTGAACAGTCAAAAAGATATTTAATTTAAACAAAAAGACACACAACATCAACACACACACTGCAGTTGCATCTCTCTCTCTCTCTCTCTCTCTCTCTCTCTCTCTCTCTCTCTCTCTCTCTCTCTCTCTCTCTCTCTCTCTCTCTCTCTCTCTCTCTCTCTCTCTCTCTCTCCTCGGCTGATTAGCTCAATTGGGGGACGGTTGTGCATAAGATGAGGAAACACCTTGTGCTGCTGCTGTCATGATAGGAAGAAAGATGAAAGAATTGATTGTGAGGTGCAACAGCTATAGAACTGCGGGGTATGACGCTGAAAATAGAAATATCCTGATATATGCTGTTAACGTGAATTAAAACGACTTGCATCTTAATATAAGATTATGGTCACACTGGCCACTCCTACAAGTAGAATTAGCTGGATAAAATTTAGGTTGTTGTCTTCATTCTCATTCCCTCGGAGTCCAGTTTATCCAGAATCACCATGAGCAAACTAAATCCATATCATCTTTTAACGATTTCCTCAAAGCCAGACGACTCGCCCCAGCATGGACGCTCCATGCATTACATGTTTCCTGTTCTTGTGTTTGTTTTGGCAGATTATGGTTTACCATCCGTAAAATCACAGCACCAGGATAATTGCTTTGTTTATTAACCTCGTTCCCTCTAACAGAGAAAACAGACTTATTTAATATGACTAGAAATTAACAGTACATCAAAATCAGTGATCACCACCCCAACACAGCTTACTAATGACACAAAATAACAAACATGCTCTTAAAACGTTCTATTTTAATAATATACACAAATATCTGTTTATTTTGGCTGTATTTTATGAGTGCATTAGATAATCCTTTTGGAATGTTGCCATGGCAACTGCTCTGACTTTTAAAAGTTTCTGAGGAGATGTTTCTCATGTAGTTAAGGGTAATGAGACCATTGAGCGGTCTAGATCTAAGGGTTGTCACGATACCAATTTCAGATATTATTTCAGTAGTTGGTAAAAAAATAATAATAATAACAACAACAACATTTAAAAAAAAACAAAAAAAACAAATCATGACACTTGATACCAATTTTGATACCACCAGAAAAAAACAAAACAAGGTAATATGCCATTGAATGCACTCCTTTAGCCTACAGCGCTGTGAAAAAGTATTTGCCCCATCCTGATTTCGTGTATATTTCATGCTAAATTTACAAAAATTAAAACCAAATGTAACATAAAACAAAGGCAATCTGTGTAAAAACATTATCATTTAAAAACAGTATTTTGTGATTTATTGAAGCACAAAAAGCTATCCAATAAAAACTGGCCTTGTGAAAAAGTATTCGCCCCCTTAATTACTAAAACCCCAAATCTATGGATCTGCATTCATAATGGGGTTCAGCTGGACGAGACACACCCAGACCTGAATACTGCCAGCCCTGTTCAATCACATCAACACCTAAATACAACTTTTTCCAACAGCATGAAGTTGGCTAAAAGGTCTCACCCAGTAGCACGCGATGCCAATGTTGAAAGAAATTCCAGAAATGATGAGGGAAAAGGGGATTGAAATATGTTAGTCTGGGAAGAGTTAAAGCTATTTTAAAGGCTCTGGGACTCTAAAGTACCCCAGTGAAAACCGTTATCTCCAAATGGAGAACACTTGGCACAGTAGTGAAACTCCCAGAAGTGGCCGTCCAGCCAAAATTCCTCCAAGAGCACCGAAAACAACTGACGACTCAACCAGGAAGTCACAGAACAGTCAAGGACAACATTTAAGGAACTGCAGGCGTCTTTTGACATCACTAAAGGTCACTGTTCATGACTCCACTATCAGAAAGACACTGGGCAATAATGCCATCCATGGAAGAGTGGCGAGGAGAACACCACCGCTAACCCAGAAGAACATTAACACTCGTCTGAATTTTGCCAAAACACACCTTGATGACCCTCAAACCAAAATCTTTGATGCATCAAAACAGCCAGTTTTGATAAAGGTGGCACAACCAGCTGTCAAGTTTAAGGGGGCAGTTAGTTTTTCACATAGGTGATATAGGTGTTGGATAACTTTTTTGCTTGAATAAATAATAATATTATTTTATATATATATATATATATATATATATATATATATATATATATATATATATATATATATATTTGAAAAAGGGGTTGATAAAGGCCTTCTGAAGCAAAGAAAAATATCAATATTCTATTTGTTTCTCTCTATCCTCTTCCGTGTTCTGTAACTTCTCATCACCGGCACTTACGCTACGCCAACGTCAAACGCCGGAACTAGACTCTCTCTCGTGAACGCGCAGACAGCCGTTACAGGAAGCCAGTGATTATGGTTTATAAAGTTATAAATATGGATATTTTTCTTCGCTTCAGAAGGCCTTTATTAACCCCCTGGAGCCGTATGGATTACTTCTATGATGGATGGATGCACTTTTTTGGGCTTCAAAATCTAAGGTACCATTCACTCCCATTATAAAGCTTGGAAGAGCAGGATATTTTTTTATATAACTCAGATTGTGTTTATCTGGAAGAAGAAAGTCATACACACCTAGGATGGCTTTAGGGTGCATAAATTATGGGATCATTTTCATTTTTGGGTGAACTAACTCTCTAAGAACGATTTACAATTTTCTATTCGATTTTCCTCCATTTAAAATGTATTTTTCAAAAAAGTAACTCCAACATGATTCCAATATTAAAATGTTTCTTATTAACACGTTATAATAACATTTTACTTATTAGAATGCAAGGCAACCTGGTTAGAAACTTTGTATTTATTTTTTTCATAACAGAAAACAAAAAGGAATGTAACAGAAATGCACAAAAACGTGCAACACACAGAAATTTGTCAAAAGCGTGAAAGTAAAATAAATTAAAATCAAATTTATTTCAAATAACATTGATGTTCAGAAATGATAGTAAAAAATAAGAAAAATACTACCAAGCCAATTTAGGAATTATTTTTATCTAATTCAAGTACATCTAGAAAGTTGTCTAATAATAGTCATTTTAGTCAAGTATTTTTCATATATATAGTCATATATTAGTCAATTTGTATTTATAACCATAAACACCTGATGGTTATCCAGATAGAGTCCAGATATATAAAAAAATTCAGTTTAATTGAAAATGCATGAAGCAAAAAGCGCAGTTTAAAATAATGACGTCAGTCAGTGCCGTGAGCACGTGGCGCCCTCTAACGGTATCGCTGTTTGTCAAAATGATCGCTTCGCTTACTACATAATGGCTATACGTTACATTTGAAACACATCACAGAACAAAGCAATAATTAGTGATCTATCTGAATCATCATGGTAAAAAGCGGTGGATGATTCTCCCATTTATAGCCTCTCCATTACACGATTTGATATGAAACACACATAACGGTCACACACGTTCTAACAATTATTATAAACGCATACATTTCTGTTGACAAATATAGCTTAGTGCTTCATGACATACACAACTTAAACAGAACATAGTTATTGTTTGATTAAGCCGGTGTAAACATGCATGATGGACGAAGTCTACCTCTGTACAATCGTACTGGAAATATTACCGGCTTTTATATCGGTCTCCGTGTTGTTAACTTATGATAACGTTGGGGCACTCAGTCACGCATATTGTTTTTCTCTTTTATATTCAGACATTGGTGGAATATAAAAGGGGCCGGCAGCAAGCCCCTCCTCCCCTCGTGGATGGCGGACGTTCCTCCATGTCCAAGCGGCTGGCAACAACTCCTCCATCCCCCGCCGGATGGCCGCGGCTGCTCCTTTGGGTGAATGGCAGTTGCGAGGACTCTACAATAGCGCATCATTCCTCCCCGGGCTTCGGCACCAATTTAACAAAGGCTAAGGATGGGAAAAGAGGCGGCGGGAACCGGCTGAACAGTCTAAAAGATATCCACATGGGTGGATTGATGTCTGCTAGTATTTTATGCAAAACCTCAATTCTAAAATAGTGTCAAAAACGTAAATTCGAATTAATCAAAAACAAAATCGCCCAGCTTTTATTACTATACATACTCTAGAAAATGGACACCCCAAAATTCATGTACATTTAGCCTTATAATTTGATATGATGACAACATCACTCGGGCCGCTTGTTGAGGGTGACGGATGGCCCAAGGCATTGTTGACATGTTTGCACGATGAAACACTACTCACATTATCTCCGGGAAATACAAAAATTGTCATTTGAACATTTCTTAGGACTTATGTTTTACTGGACAGTGAACCGCTGGACAGTCAACCGCTTATCCGAAGCCGGGTCGCGGGGCAGCTGCTCCAGCAGGGGCCCCAAACTTCCCTATCTCGAGCCACATTAACCAGCTCTGACTGGGGGACCCCGAGGCGTTCCCAGGCCAGTGTGGAGATGTAATCTCTCCACCTAATCCTGGGTCTTCCCCGAGACCTCCTCCCAGCTGGACGTGCCTGAAACAGTTCCCTAGGGAGGCGCCCAGGGGGCATCCTTACCAGATGCCCAAACCACCTCAACTGGCTCCTTTCGACGCAAAGGAGCAGCGGCTCTACTCCGAGCTCCTCACGGATGACTGAGCTCCTCACCCTATCTCTAAGGGAGAAGCCCGCCACCCTTCTGAGGAAGCCCATTTCGGCCGCTTGTACTCGTGACCTAGTTCTTTCGGTCATGACCCAGCCTTCATGACCATAGGTGAGTGTAGGAACAAAAATTGACCGGTAGATCGAGAGCTTTGCCTTCCGGCTCAACTCTCTTTTCGTGACAACGGTGCGATAGAGCGAGTGCAATACCGCCCCCGCTGCCCCGATTCTCCGGCCAACCTCCCGCTCCATTGTCCCCTGACTCGTGAACAAGACCCCGAGGTACTTGAACTCCTTCACTTGGGGCAATACCTCCTTCCCTGAATGCTGTCCAATGTGCTCAAAATGCCATAAAAACCTATTAAACCACTCAACCTTCTTAGTACATGCCAATTAGTGAATTCGATGCTCTCCAGTAGCTAATACAGTTATTCAATGGATGAAAGTCAACGTAACACTTTGTGAGAGAGCACAACAGAGGTGTGGGGTTGAAGACGCTGCAGATTATTCCATTCAAACTGGTCTTGTAGAAAAAGACCTTCAGGATTATATAAGACTCATGAAAGAATGCTAATGCCATCTTAGCTTGACACCCTCAGAACCAATGGCGGGTCAAATCATGCAAGATGAGTGGAAAGGCTTTACTAGAGGGAAGATTGCCATGAACACATTATTACTATGTTAATAAGAGGCTAATCCATGACTTCAACTGTTCTGTGGCCTCCAGTGTAATAAAACTGCTGAAATGAGGCATGCTTGTACTCGTGCATACAGTATTCTTATCTTTTTGTGTTATACCATACACGGGCGGCTTTTATGACTTCATTTCACTTTAATCCATCTCATCCTTGTTGGAGCATATATGCGTCCCTCATTGAGACTCTTGCGGTTCATGTTGGGCCCTTGGGGAACTCACTTCTGATGCTCTTTGCTGCTTTCATTGGCTCGTCACTACATTTAACAGCGCAGTAAGAATAAAAAAAAATGACAATGGCAATAATATATCTACCAAGTGGTAATTTTTGACAATAATCAGTGCACTGAGACAGTGCTTTGAAGGAAAAGAGGACAAATGGTTAAAAATGAAGATTTGGTTATCATTTACCCCCATGTCATTCCAACCTTGTATTACTTCAGTTTTCCATACTAGGAAAGTGGACAGCCAATCTCCAAAATGGACCAAAACAATGCACCATTAATCATAAAAGTCCATTTGGCTTGCATGCTATATTCAATATGATAGCTTTGTGTAAGGAACAGAAGTTTGAATCCAGGGCGTGCTGAGTGACTCCAGCCGGGTCTCCTTAGCAACCAAATTGGCCCGGTTGCTAGGGAGGGTAGAGTCACATGGGGTAACCTCCTCGTGGTCACTATAATGTGGTTCTCACTCTCGGTGGGGCGTGTGGTGAGTTGTGTGTGGATGCCGCGGAGAATAGCGTGAAGCCTCCACGCGCACTACGTCTCCATGGTAACACGTTCAACAAGTCACATGATAAGATGTGCGGATTGACGGTCTCAGACGTGGAGGCAACCGAGATTAGTCCTCCGCCGCCCGGATTGAGGCGAGTCACTACACCACCACGAGGACTTGGGAGCGCATTGGGAATTGGGAATTCCAAATTGGGGATAAATGGGGCGGAAAAAGCTTGCCATGTCACGATATGATAGGTCACATATGACAAAACCAATGACGTTTGGCATCAATGACGTCAAACCTGGCGCAATGCCAGGTTTGAAGGAAGAAAAGTGTTACGTGGTAGGGCGGTGCAACTAATCGAAAAACGAAGCGCGATAACAATTGCGACTTCCACGATTAAGATGATTATAGCATTCAATTTAAATCTGCTCGTTACGGCAATGGTTTCTATTTATGATTTTTTCAGTGCTTGAGTATTTTAAAGCTGCACTACGTAAATTTGTGCTCTCTAGTGACATCTGTGGTTGAAACTTAAATTGCAAGCAATTTGCGGAAGAACACTAAACGTGATTCGTGTTTCGGCACTGCCATTCTGGCAGATAAATCTCATGATCAGAGCTTACCTGGAGATAGTGTGTGCACCTGTGTGTAATCACTTACTGTTTTAAAGTCATGTTAAATTTACAAAAAGTTACAAACTATGCTAACTAATTGAGTTATGTATAATGTTCTTCTATGAGGGAAATATAAGTCTCACATATGTTGGGTCTCTTTGTGGCTGACTCAGTCTGGCCGTGAAAGGCTTTTAAACAGGTCTGTATCTTGTGAACAGAGCCAAGCTGTGCGGCTCGGTTTCTACTTTTTACTCTTGGATCTTCTCAGGCTTTGTTCCCTCTCAGCAAATGGAAAAAGCAAGATGAAAAAGAGAAGGACGGAGAGATTGAGACAGGAGTGTGACTCAAGGACACCCCTTCTATAACTTCACCCCCTCGCACATATAAATACTGCAGGCTTTCTTCTCAAACCTCCCATGGGATGGGGCTTAACTAGTGCTGCAGAAGTCTTAAACACAAGAGAATCGAATAGAGTTCTGAATACAATATAACATTATAGTTGTGCTGCCCTAGAAATCTCAGATTTATTCTATTCTTTTAATATACAGCATTTGATCAAATTCACACAAAAGAAAAATAACTAAAAAAGCATGTGGCAAAATGTACATTTTTGGTGCTAACTGTACCATGACACTATGAAGAATAATACATTATGAACATACAGAGATAGGGTTGCCACCCGTCCCGTAAAATACGAAATCACCCCGTATTTAAAGTTAAAATTATGCATCCCGTATCGAATCAATACGGGAACGCGATTTGTCCCATATTTAAGCTGGTCAGATCGTTCCAGATCGCTAATTTAACATTTATAAGTTGGGAAATTTGCCCACTGTGGTAAGGGACCATCAGAAAAGTCCTTACGTTGTGCTAAAACGTGCGATTACTGATGACGGTGTGGTAAGGGACTGTCTGAAAAGTCCACACATTGTGCTAAACGTGCTAATGCTGTGGAAGGTGTGGTAAGGGACCGTCTGAAAAGTCCACACATTGTGCTAAAACGTGCGATTACTGTGGACGGTGTGGTAAGTGACCGTATGAAAAGTCCACACATTGTGCTAAACGTGCGAATGCTGTGGAAGGTGTGGTAAGTGAATGTCTGAAAAGTCCACACATTGTGCTAAAACGTGCGATTACGGTGGACGGTGTGGTAAGTGAATGTCTGAAAAGTCCACACATTGTGCTAAAACGTGCGATTACTGTGGACGGTGTGGTAAGTGAATGTCTGAAAAGTCCACACATTGTGCTAAAACGTGCGATTACTGTGGACGGTGTGGTAAGGGACCGTCTGAAAAGTCCACACATTGTGTTAAAACGTGCGATTACTGTGGACGGTGTGGTAAGGGACCGTCTGAAATGTCCACACATTGTGTTAAAACGTGCGATTACTGTGGACGGTGTGGTAAGGGAACGTATGAAAAGTTCACACATTGTGCTTTAACAAAAAAATTTACAAATAAAATAAAATACAAATTACAACAAAAATTTAAAATACGTATAACCAACCAAATTGTATCCTTAAATAAGATAGAGGACAAATAATCAGAAAAATAACAATATTTTTTTTATATAAAAAGACGTATTTTGGTTTATGTACCAATATATAAATAAATACAAATTAGCGGTCGGAAATGATATTTCAGTGGAGTTGCAGTCTGAAGTGAATGTACTGAAACTGACCCTTTGCAAAGCCCCTCCTTAAAAGTGCATCTGAACCGTCATATCCTACTGGAGATAGGAGGCAGGGGCGAGGAGCCTACCCCCATGTAGGACGGGACTCAACATGTGGTGATGGGGTGGAGGAGGTTGCCGTGTTAGCACACTGAAACAGCAATCTGATAGATTGTGAGCAGACTTATAAAGCAATGGCTTACATGTGATTGGCTAGGAGTTACACCGCTAATGGTGCGATGATGTACAGCTGCTAGTCTTCCCGCTAGAACTATACTGCGCTAACATTTCATGTATGTATTGATGATTCAAGTCATAGTAAAAACATCAAAAAGAGACGTTATAAACAGCTCTGTTCACTTACACTAAAGTTATGAGGTTTGTAATCGCATTAAATGACAGCTTTTAATCAAAATACTGTGTAATTTAACTATTTATTTCAGATAATTATGCATTACAATGTCAGTCTTCATACCAGCCCACGTAAAAACTATCATCCATTCCGTTTATGAGAATATTTAGCCAAAAAACGCATCGTTCACGGCAATCTCCCATTCATTCCTATGGGGAGTTCCGCAGAGCTTGTCAGAAGCGACCATAACAAAGGGGGGCGGAGCTTAGCGAAGGGTCAATTGGGTATTGAGAAATAATAGAAAGACGATATATATAAATACACATAATTTTTACTGCGGTATCCTCGCTGGTTGCACTCTACATCAAACATACTGTAAAGATCCTCAACTGGTTCTCGTTAATAAATCGTTCAAAAAGATAAAAATCACAAATCAGCCTTGAAATCATGAGTTATTGGTCTAACAGAGCCAGTCACTCACACGCTTGATTGTGGCGATTTTAAAAAACACTGCTCTGTTTGTTTGAGCGCTCCAGCAACTGTAATTACTTACCGAGCATCATTCAAAACATCAATAAAAATAAGCTACGATAATTTAAAGGGTTTTGTTGTGACATCACATAGCCCTATTGCTCACTCATCCCCATTCTTCAAGGGGCTAGAGGTCTGATCGGGATCTTTGAGGCATCAAAGGAGACTGTGAAGTTCAGGGAATAACAGGCGTATAGAAAGTATTTGATTCAAAGCACTGCCGGAACTACACAAGCCTCAGGATATAGAAATCGATTGGTTGGGGGTTACATGCATGTACTGTATGTGTGTTTACTGTGTAAACAGTTTTTAGGGAATCAGACTGTGTAAAGGCTGGGAACATATCCCATCATTCTCTCTACATGGCTTCTCCAAGAAACCGCCGCTGTGATTGGCTGGCTGCCTCAGTTCATGTTGTGATGGGGATTGCCCTGTTTGCCAGCACAGTTTGCCTTCAGTGGAGTCAATGACAATTTTCGTGCCCTCGCAGGAGGGACAAACACATCTTTAGAGTTCGCAGACATCTCACATTGATCTATGGATGGAGTGTTTCTCCGATGCACACCTATTTGACATTCGTATTTGTATCAGTTTAAATGACTGAACAGGGTAAATCTGGGTCAACTCAACCAGAGGTCCCCGGATCAATATATTTAAATATGTTTTACCGATGAAAGATAAACATACATGATCATAATGAGCATAAATGTTAAAGGCCTGAGGGAGGTCAAAGTCACCATTTCAGCCTATGATTTTGGAGCAAAACGACAGGTTTAGTTTAAGTAATGGCAGCGCCATTATTTTATTCTTGCAAAAAAATTACTGTAGGTAAAAACACTGGGTAGCTCAATGGTAAAGACGCTGACTATCACACCTGGAGTCGCGAGTTTGAATCCAGAGCGTGCTGAGTGACTCTAGTCAGGTCTCCTTAGCAACCAAATTGGCCCGGTTGCTAGGGAGGGTAGAGTCACATGGGGTAACCTCCTCGTGGTCGCTATAATGTGGTTCTCGCTCTCGGTGGGGCGTGTGGTGAGTGACTCCAGTCAGGTCTCCTTAGCAACCAAATTGGCCCGGTTGCTAGGGAGGGTAGAGTCACATGGGGTAACCTCCTCGTGGTCGCTTAAATGTGGTTCTCGCTCTCGGTGGGCGCGTGGCGAGTTGTGCGTAGACTGCCGCAGAAAATAGCCGTGGTAACGCGCTCAACAAGTCACGTGATAAGATGCACAGATTGACGGTCTCAGACGCGGAGGCAACTGAGATTCGTGTTCCGCCACCCGGATTGAGGCGAGTCACTACACCACCACAAGGACTTGGACCATTCTGCCCAAAAAACACACACAGCAAATAATAAAAAAAAATCTAGATATTTCACAGACAAAAATGCCATTATCATTAATGCACCAACATGTTTTGTATTCAGAAACAAGAGCTACATGTTTAGGAAGGAGAAAACAATCTCTCGGCTGGGACACACTGGGAAGGAACAGTGTCAGACACTCATTCGTGCACCATTGGAGAGGGTCCCGTTCGGGGTCCATGCAGGGATCTTTGTCATATAGCTCCAGCTCTGTAGGTCGGCTAAGCCAAGCGGGTTTGAGTAGCATTCCTTCACTGTATGTAGATTTTACCCCCGACTCGGAGCGCACATCCTCGACATTCTGAGCATTATTGACATTATTGTGATTGTACGTCATCAGTTCTCACTTTTGAGAAACTTGTCCATGCAGAGCTTGTTTTACACAGTTTAGCTGTTTTTTTTTAGCTGTTTACAAAATTAAAAACTCTTGCACATCCCTAGTCCACGCACTTCATTTCAAAGCATTTCAAATGGGCTGAATGGTCACATAATATTCCAGCTATACAGTTCATTCATTCGCATTGATATCATGCATTGTGTAATTAAGCCCGGATCAGAACGTCAACGTCACAGACATCAGAAACGCTAAAGTGACTTTGAAGACAGAATCCTCTTACCTGCTGATAAAGATGAGGGCAAATAAAGCGTTTAAGCGAGTCATGGTGAGAGGGTGAGCGCTGCAGTCCACTGAAGTCTATCTGAAAAGAGAAAAATGGCATTAAAATGCTCGCCTCACTTACACTCATTCTACACAGGGTAGAGACACTCAGTTCTGGACTGGTAATCTGGCATACCGGGCATTGTCCGGTGGGCCGACGCACTGTAGGGAGAACCGAGGTGTCTGGTGAGTCTGGTGAGTTGTTCGCAAAATGGGCCGAATGAGCAGCCACATTAATGTGTAAAGAATTTTGTTTTTCCATTACCATTTTCCACCCTCTCTCTGACCCTTAGGAATAAACAGTCAATTTGTTTTAGCTGCTGGGCATTAAAAATGGCATATTGCTGCACCACCCACACGCCAGCTGTGGGTTTGCAATGGTTTTGCATATACTTTTTATCTGCCCTGGCCTTCAACAACAACCAAAATGGTCAAATCCCTTACGAATCTGATCCCTACATATAATGGAATTATTTATGCATTTAGCCTAGCATCACTGAACAGTTGGCAGACATCACATCGTCAATAACTGCTCGAGTTTAGACGCACGATTGCACTGCATTACGCTACATGGCTTGTTTTCTGCATTTTGAACAACTGACGAAAATCACTGCAAAAAGATGAAACTTCTCATGTGCATTTTCCAAACGTCCTCTCCCCTTCAGTATCATAGATCTGGATCTGCGCCCCATATTCTTCAGACCGATACCCTCCATTAGAGGTACCTACTTGCTCTTCAGAGCTAGCTTTGTTTTTACTCTTTTGGCCCGTTTATGCAGTTCAAATCAGTTCTCATAATGCACTGCAGAGCACAGCACCCCTCCTAAACACAAGACTAACAATCCCGCTGCTATTATGACCGGAAGGTATTTTCCCACCCCAGTAGAACTCATTTCCAGAAATACAGCTCCCCCACTAATCTTCAGATTAAAGTAAAGGTAATAAAAGAACTCATATTTCCTGCTTTGCTCAACTGTCGTCTCACATTGGAGTTTTTTTCTCATTTCACATCCCTCAACTAGGAGGATGAACGCAATCGGAGCATCTTTAGAAATATCACACTTCCAGAAGGGTCTGACGCCGTTAGTACACACGCATGATGCATGCTTAAAACACACAGAGTGCACAATCAAAACGTGCAAAACAAGACTTGTGATATGATCATTGATTTAGAGGACACAATGTAGCTGGTTGACATTTTTGGAATTGTTCATTGGGATTTATAACAATGCACAAGGAATATCGGACGTAAGACCATTGTTATATTTATTGTGCTGTTGTGGTCAATAAATACAAAATGGATCATAACCCATAAATACAAAGGGTTTTAATCAAGACCAACAAACATACAAAATCTCACATAATGTATAGAATCAAGAATCCACCATCACTCCAGCTTGACCTTCATTTTTAAGCCCATTTCCTCCAGTAGACCTTATTCATGCTAGCGCCATCTTGGGTTTTGAATGTTAATGACAATGAGGCTGTGAGGGATTGAATTAGCATCTCTTCAATGGCATGAACGGTATAAAGCTCCTACATCACATCTGATTTTCCACAACTCATGATGTCTGGAGTAGAGGTCTCCAAAGGTCCACCCGAACCAGAGGACCCGGGACCCGACCCCCGTACAGATTCGGGTCAATATTTTAAATGGTCAGCCGGGTCCCATTCTTGTACTTCAGGACCCGGGTCTGTTTAACACCCGCAGTGATGATGACTTTACCAACTGACAATTGACTCTTTTATTTAGAAGGCGGGACTTATTCCGCCATATCAGCGTTTGACAGATGACGTAAACTGAAGTGCATTATTGGCGTTGGCGCGATTTTTGAGATATAATGGTTGGAGTTCATTCACTTTGTATATCTAAAATATATGATCAGACACGTAAATGGAAAATGTTCTGCACTTATATAGCGCCCTTTTAACCTTAACGGTATTCAAAGTGCTTTACACACACACACACACACACACACACACACACACACACACATTCATACAACAATGGCAGTAGAGCTGCATGTAAGGTGCTAGCCTGCCACTGAGAGCAACTTGGGGTTCAGTGTCTTGCCCAAGGACACTTCGGCATGTGGAGTCATGTGGGCCGGTACTCGAACCACCAACCCTGTGATTAGTGGCCAACCCGCTCTACCACCTGAGCCACAGCCGCCAGTCTCAGAGAGCACAGATGACGGCAAATTAGGGATGCTAACGTCAGCGGCCGTGGCACTGAATGAGCAATCGTTGTTCTAGTAAGTTCAAAAGGGCAAACAATGGAAGTTATCGTATTATGCGAGATACAAACTGCAAAGCTGCAAAGTCACTTTGTCATCCACCACCGTGACGGCAACTGGACTTTTGAAGCTAAAATAAGGAGCGGATTATACATGCTCTTTCATCAGCAGGAGAGGAACAGCATGGATGTTATTATGCCATCTTTCTTGGTAAGAGAGGATGGATTGTATGGATTGTCGCATCAAGGTCCATTACAGGAGAGAAGGCTACTAACGTTACATTAGGTAAGACACAAAGGCTTATTTTCACAACTTGTAAATTAACTTGTTAATAGCAATTAGCTGTGGGATCGGGTTCAATCGGGTCCGTGTGTCCTGGCCGGGCCCGGGTCCAAACTTTCAAATAATAGACGGGCCTGGGTCGGTTCCGGATAGCACATTTTCAGGTCACACATTTTTGGACCCGTGAAGACCACTAGTCTGGAGTTCTGTGTGTGCTGAATGTTCTCGGGCAGATGTTTAATCAATGCTTTGTCCGCGGAGTGACCCCAAAACACTTTAAACTGCAGGACAGCCCATTGAAGAGACTGTACATCCCTCACAGACTCATCATTCCCATTAAATATCAAAGATGGCGCTGAAGATTAGGGAATTTAGGGGGCCTGGGTATCTCAGCGAACATTGACGCTATCACCGCTGGAGTCGTGAGTTTGAATCCAGGGCGTGCTGAGTGACTCCAGTCAGGTCTCCTTAGCAACCAAATTGGCCCGGTTGCTAAGGAGGGTAGAGTCACATGGGGTAACCTCCTCGTGGTCACTATAATGTGGTTCTCGCTCTCGGTGGGGCGTGTGATGAGTTGTGCGTGCATGCCGCGGAGAATAGTGTGAAGCCTCCACACGCGCTATGTCTCCGCGGTAACGTGCTCAACAAGTCACGTGATGAGATGCGCAGATTGACGGTCTCAGACGCGGAGGCAGCTGAGATTCGTCCTCCGCCACCCGGATTGAGGAGAGTCACTACACCACCACGAGGATTTAGAGTGCATTGGGAATCGGGCATTCCAAATTGGGGAGGAAATAAAACCAATTTAAAAAAATGGGGAATTTATAGACTTCAGTGATTTATTCCATGTCTTCTGAAGTGATACGATCACTTCTGTTTTAAATGGGAAAAACAGACCAAAATATCAGCTCTTTTTTACAATACATCTCGAGATCTGCAATCTCCTTGGCGCAATCCAGATTTAAAGATCGATTACACTTCCTAGCGCTTGATGCGTGTGCAGAGCGCTGTAGACACTTCGGAAGGCATGGATTAAACCACTTACGGATTACATTTAGGCTGCCTTTATATCCTTTTTGGAGCTTGGAAGCTTTGGACACATTGACTTGCATTGTATGAATATAAACACATTACACATCTGTGAAAATGAGTGTTCTGCAAAAGAACGAAAATCACATTTCTGACTAAGTGGGAGTAAACTATGATAGAATTACTTCTTTAAGAAATTATAGAAAGTCTTTCTTTAAGTACCCCCAGGATGGCCGTAGGGAATCATTGCATTTTATTGGAACACTATATCACACTGGCAGAGGACATCGGTGATCATCTAGTCAAAATCTCAAAGATGGCACAGGAAATCTTGCCACGTCAGCATCCTTGGTCTCAATCCCACTGCCGTGAGGTGACACCGTAATCATATCTGGGCTAATGTGTGGCTTTCCCATGGATTCTCTGTTTGAACAGGAGCTTGCAGCGGATTGTGGCCGCTGCCTTGAGGAAATTGGATTGGTGTGAGCATGACTTCTGAGTTTAAGTCAACATGGCAAGGGCGAAAGTAAGAAAATAAATGTGTGAGAGTCATGTGACAATGCATGATCTAATATCCTGTCTTTTTCTTTACATCACCCTCTTGCTTTTTCTTCTTTTTCTCCCGCTGTCCTGCCTTAACAAGTAACTGTAAAAATGACTCACACCTTTACATGCCTATACCTAAATTAACGAGAACAACACCCTAAAGCAAATCTCCAAGGCCTTTGCCCCCATCTGGATAGCAAACTACTTTTGACATTTCCTGAAGAAAACAGGAGTAGTGTTTGATCACACACATGTTGTCTCTTTGAAGACAGGCTGTTGCTATACAAAGATAAGTAACTGCATAGCAATGTGCATTAAGTTTTCTGAGTGGTTGCTAGGGCATTGCTAGGTGGTTGCTAACTGGCCCAGGTCAAAAGACTCGAACACCAAGTCTCTATCAAATGGTCTGCTCTTATACAGCGCTTTTTTAACCTTAGCGGTATTCAAAGCGCTTTATGCCTTTTGCCAACCTTAAATCTCATGATGCGCCTGTGCCAAGCAGCACATCGGTTTAAATCAGTCACCTGCTGCTCTGTTGCACTGCTCCATTTTTAATGTCTGCCCATCTGTTTGC
This sequence comes from Xyrauchen texanus, assembly GCF_025860055.1. Classification (NCBI taxonomy): domain Eukaryota; kingdom Metazoa; phylum Chordata; class Actinopteri; order Cypriniformes; family Catostomidae; genus Xyrauchen; species Xyrauchen texanus. Next base: position 1,263,275 of record NC_068299.1, on the reverse strand, counting down.
AGCAGCAGCGATCAGAGACTGCATGATTATAGCTACCTAGACAGGTAATTAGTTGAGCAGACTAACAGAATACAAATCACACTAACTAATAAGGGCGCTGAGTAAAGGACCAAGCAGACAATAAATTACAGAGAAAATGAGACGCCATTTCTACATTAAAGACCATTCCCCTAGGAAAGAAAAATCACAAATCAGATCACTTTAATATCGAAACTTTTTAGACAGTAATGAGATTAAATGGAGATCAATCCCATACTTATCCGAGTTAATCTCCCCCAGTAATTTACGCCTCCTCTAGAGTTTCGGAGATCAACGATGTCTCACGTTGCGCTCAGATTTGCCAAAATCAAAGTCTGCTGTAAAAAGTCAGATCTCAATAGGGCTGGTCTGGGAAGAGAAATCGTCCAGGGATATTACATAGCAACTGGCCCAAAAGTTGTTGAGCGGGGGGCCAATCCTCCCCTGATTGGCGCCAAAGGGAAAATGCTGGGTATGCCAGATTACCAGTCCAGCCCTGGGCGTTATGATGAGATATATCATGCCGACGATATAAAGTGTCAACGTTGGACATTTTGCTATATCGCGTACATCGCGATATGTAAATATTCATGTGTGCAGTGCGTGTGTATCTATCAGTGGTCATGCGTCACGTGAAACTGAATCCAGGCTTGAGAGGGGAATGAGTAGTGGCCGAAATTTGAGCGTGCAGGTTTAGTGCCAGGAATTATGCAGATCAGGCAATGTATTTTCTGCAAGAGGTGTTATTTTCATTGTGCATTCTTTACTAAAACAATGACATATTTTCATTGTTTCTGTGATTTGAGTTTCTTGAGAAAAGATTATAATAATATTAGCCAACACATTTATTTCACGGACTGAATTTTTTTTAATGGCCGATGCCGATATCCAGACAGCAGGGTGGCCGATAGGCAGATACAATGCCGATATAATCACACAATTTAATATAGGAAATGACATAAATATAAAATTGCTCAAAATAAATGAATAAACTCTTGGTGACAGGGCGGAGGGCGGGTCGTGATTATACACACCCGGTCCCTTATCAGGCTAATTAAGCCTCCGAGAGGGATATAGGCTGATTGCGGACGGTGGTGCGATGAGAGCGAGATTGTTTACGGACATGTCCGTCATGTGTGTTTGTCTTTTGTTTAAGTTAATCATCAAATATAGTTTATATCGCCAGGCCGGTTCTCGCCGCCTCCTTTCCATTGAACTGCTTTACACTGGTGCCGAAATCCGGGAAGGAGGAGGGATACGCCGTAGTAGAGTTCTCGTCACTACCGTCCACCCCAACGGAGCAGCCGCGGCCATCTGCAGGGGGACAGAGGAGCCCGGCCGCCTGGAAGCGGAGGAATAGCCGCCGACCACAAGGGGAGAAGGGGCTCCTAACCGACTGCCTGGAGCCAGGGGCAGAGTCGTCCCCTACCGGCCGCTGAAACGTGGCAGGGTCTGAGACCGCCGACCGCAAGTGGGGAGGGGCACGCTGCCGACCGCCTGGAGCGGGAGAACCGCTGCCAGGGGAGACCCCTTCTGTTCCCCGAGAACGTGGCGGGGCGTTCCGTCTGCCAGGGGCTGGAGGACTGCCTCCGATCTGCCCGCAGAGGCGCGGCTGTCGTCCGTTACAGGGTGGAGGAGCGGCCGAGGAACAAGCTATGGCGTATCGGAGAACTGGCTAGTAAGTGTTTTTTTTTCCATCTCTCTCTCTCTCTCTCTCTCTCTCTCTCTATGGCAGACGGTGGTGCGACAAGAGCGAGATTGTTTACGGACGTGTGTGTGTGTGTTTGTCTTTTGTTTAGGTTTATCATTAAAATATTGTTTATATCGCCGAGGCGGTTCTCCCCTCCTCCTTTCCACTGAACTAGAAATTGTTCAGGACACTTTACAAATTATTTTAAAGATACTTTTGTAAAAATCCAAATAACTTTACAGATCTTTATTGTAAAGGGTTTAAACAAAGTTTTCCGTGCTTGAACAATGAACCATAAACAATGAATGATCATGCACCTGTGGAACGGAACAGCTTACAGGCGACAATTAAGGTCACAGATATAAAAATGTAGGACACCAAAGAGACCTTTCTACTGATTCAAAACCCCAAAAGAAAGACGCCCAGGGTCCTGCTCACCTGTGTGACCTTAAGATGTTAATTCATCAGCGATTGATAAGTTGAATCAAACTAATAATTAATTGATTTTCAATTAATCATCAACATTGATGCCCTCTTAAGACTTCAACCATGTTAAAAATATGATCTTGCTTAGCATTAAAATAAACCCATCAATCAGAGAGAGGTAACAGCCACTTGGACCCTCTCTTGGATACATTTACAGCCCAAGACCAAGAGTTTATCCACAACTATCTTAATTTAGGGCAGGGCTTGTTTCCAGGCCAGGACGTACAGTAGGAGAAGCAATTATGGATGAGCTGGCACATACCCTTCTCAGGTCATAATTGAGGAGACGTGTCAGGGTCACATGATCATAATGTCCCTCAAGCTTGTAAAAGGTCAAGAAAACATTAAGAGACAAGTGCCAAACAACGGCTGAAAAGGTTGAATTATCCAGGTAACGTCATCCCCTACAAGGTGAGCTATGGAGAAACAATCACATAGCACAACATGACAACCGTCCCACTGCGCCATCCAGGGATAATTTGATTGATAGTCAATCAAGTCTGTGGACTGGTTGGGTTACTGCTTTAGAAAGGCCATCATTGATGGCTTCTGGCACCAATGCAATCTTGTTTTTGACCTTCAGTAGGACAGAATAATGCTTTCAATCATTGTAAAAGCAGAATGAGGCCCAACCTCTAAACCAGGGCTGGACTGGTAGTCTGGCATACTGGGCATTTTCACGGTGGGCCGACGCACTTTAGGGCCGATCAGGGGCGGACTGGCCATCTGGAGAACCGAGCAAAAATGAGCCGAAGCGTTATGCAGAAAAGGACAGCGAACACCCCCCCACTAAACAGTTGGGCCAGTTGGCATGTAAAATCCCGGGACGATTTCTCTTCCCGGTCCTGCTCTAAACCCATTGAACCCATTGGGACTGAATTTATCGCCTAAATAGATTGTTGCAACTCATTCCTCACTGGTCTGCCCTGCAAGCACTTCTAAAATGATGGACCCAGACTTTGTTGGTGGTGTTTGGCAAGTATCACTCCTAGAATTGCTCAGGGTTGGCAACTTGAACAAACCCTTCAAGCCCTGCGCTGCTTATGAATCTCCAGTGCCACTGCAAAAGAACGATATCCAAGTTGAGAGCTTGCAGTCGTGTCAATGCTCGCTACACAAATTTAATTTCGTGCTTATAGAACCAGATGTTCTGCGTTCGGTTTGTAACGTGTGCCGAGCATGCTGTTTACAATGCACCAAAGTCGGAACTCGGCCCAGGATTTTACCTAGAATCTGGCCCAAAAGTTGTTGTAGTTGGTGGGTACGTGACCCGTTCCGCATAGCGCGGCGGCTCATTTCAGCTTATCGTGGCCCATTCGGCCCGTTTCATGGCCAGCCCGGTTCTCCAGATGGCCAGTCCGCCCCGGATCAGCCCCAAAAGTGCGTCGGCCCACCGGCAAAATGCCCAGTATGCCAGATTACCAGTCCAGCCCTGGACACCAGGTTCTTGTGGACAGAAGCGGAGATGATAGCATTACACGATGTTTGGAATAAGGCGCTCAAAGGCGGTTGCTTTGTAAAAGACTACTGCTCTTGTATTTCGGTGAAATCTCCCAAAAAAGCAAGCATACAGCCCTGTATTATCTTCCTGAAGATTTCTGCCCAAATCTAAAGATTTTAGAGACCCACCAGAAATGCTGCTGATAATCAAAATATGAATGAAACATATCTATTCCCATAAAATATAATGAAATGTAATGGGTCATGCAGGGAATTGTGGGAACGCCAGATTACTGTTTTTTACTGTAATTTTAACAATAATTTACTGTACATGTAATTTAAAACAATAAAAGTACATGTACTCTCTTTTTCATTTCACCATTAATTATACAGGATCTTACTTGGAAAATCCTTTTACATTTAAATAATTAAATTTTTACATCATTTTATTGTAAAAACTACTGTATTGTCTTTAAAAATATATTAAAACATTTTACAGTTAATGTTTGTTAATCAATTAACATTTTATTTCTGTAGAATTTATTTTTACAGTATTTTACTGTTAAAATTACTGACATTTTTTTACAGTGTACCTTTATTTTTGTAGCAATGTGTTACATGTTAACCAAAAATTTACATTTGAATGTCCATTTTTACACATTTCTTACATGTAAAGCCTAATATATATATATATATACATACATACACATACATACATACATACACACACACACACACACACACACACACACAGAACATAAAATAGCCACAAAATGACATCCATGCAACAACAACAAAACAAAAAAGTCAGTTTTTGTTCTGCAAGCCATTTAGTTATTGTGCACATTGTAGACAATTATACTTACTCTTTTGCACACATGTGCCAAATCACGTGCAATTTGCTTTAATGAATAAGAAATGCAAATCTGGTGTGAACAACAAACAAACTAATCAGAGATCTGAACTTACTGTTTTGAGAAAAATACAAAATAATTCTCATTCCAGAATTGAGCAAAGACGTTTGAGAAAAACTGTAATACTTGATATTTTGGCACATGGCATGTTTCTTAACATGCAATAATATAAAGCACGATTCTGTTTATAATTGCACACTGTGGTGTCCAAATACTGTTTCAAATGCACCATAAGCTCCACAGAAAGGGTAAATATATACTGCTAGAATGGCAAATAACTCTGGGCATAAATGGCAGTCAGTTATCCTACTGAAATTAAATATTCAAATGCATAATGTGCTAATAAAATGGATTTGCCCTCGAATGGGATAATTCACGATTTGCATTCAGTTATTTTTCTCCATATTTTAAGTCACATCATTCTCAAACACGAGACATGCGTGCTTGGTATATTTATTATTATATAAAAAAAATCTGCTTTAAGTGCTTTACTCTCTGTAAACCACACTGGCTCAATCTCAGAGGAATTTGAATATAAATTAGGCTTTTTATTGGTAGATCTATGTAAACTATTTTCACCTTTCAAATGTGTATTAATCACAATAACTGCTTCCAGTCAGATAAATCTCTTACCTGTGGCGTTGTGCGTATAAGTGCATTTCTCAGAAATATCAGGATTTACAAATAAGCCGTGTCCAGAGAGACATTGAGCTTCCTTAACATCCAAATAAAAGTAGTTTTAACCCGCACTTACTCCGAATTACAGACGCTCGTGACTGCGCGTCTGAGCAGCTGAGGGAGATTATATTGCGCAGTCGCGCGCCTCCCCTTTTAGTCTCTAGTCTTCAATCCTTTCAGCGACACTGTCATATTTTCAATTAGGGTTGACTCTCTGATTGTCCTGCGTATTCTACAGCAGATAGGAGTGCATCATGAGCAAACTGAATGGCAATCCCCATCCAAATGGCGAGGTGCGTATCTGTAACTGGAAACCAAAAGCGCGCTTTCGCCCATCTGCCAAATGCATCCGAAAAATATATAAATATAAATCTATCTTAATATTAAAATATATTAATGCAATGATGTGTTATTTTTGTTCCTCGTGTTTCATTTAGGGTACGTTTACACGACAGATATGTACTAAAAACGAAAAAGTTTTCCTTTGCGTTTTTGAAAAGTTTTCAAAACGCCGCGAAAACGACTAAAAACGCTGTATTATGCATGCTAGGCCAGTACTTGGCGATGCCACTTTGTAAAGAAACACAACGCGCCTGCGCACTTAAGCATTCCTCCACAGAGCGGTGAATACAAACAATGAAGATGGCGAAAGCATCGAGTAATTTTGTCTGGACGGACGATGAAGTTGCTTTATTACAACAAGTACTTTGCTGGAGAAGCGTTAATAAACTCAAAATCTTGAGCAGCACAAATATAGTTTTGTAGTCCGCCATTTTAGTTTTGAATGACCCGCGCCATGCCTATAGACTGAACACGTAATACGCGTGCGCGTGACGTCATCGTTTTCACAAATTCGCGTTTTTGTACGTTTTCACGGAGACGATAATGGCATCGTTTTCAGAACTTACACTTATGAAACCCGTTTTCAAAAGTTTGCATTTTTAGGCCCCAAAACGCATAAAACGTTTTCAGTTTTTATTTGCAAATGTTGTTGTGTAAACGGCCCTTTAGACTCTTAAGCTCTGATGTTAGGAAAATAAAAAACATCCCCTTAAATTGGTTTGTGCCCAACAACTGCTTTTCATTTCATGTAGCCTATTAATCAAAGCCAATATATAGCAACTTTTTTAACCTTAGTGGTTACCAAAGCATGTCCCCACAATGTGTCCCATTAACACACACACTCACACTCATACACCAATGGCGGCAGAGCTGCCATACAAGGCACTAGCCTGCCAGTGTCTTGCCCAAGGATTCTTGGGCATGTGGAGTCATGTGGTCCGGGAATTGAACCGCCAACACTGCGATTAGCGGCCAACCTGCTGAGCCAACTGAGCCACTGCTGCCCATGTTGCATGTGATGAGTGTGTCTATTTTGGAACCTGCCTTTTAATTTTTTTGAAAGTGGGGCAAAAGGCCTAGAACTCAATAGAACCCACCCCCATGTCTACATGATGTCCAAGTGCAGATATATGAGTTTTGCTATGCAGTTGCTAGGGTGCTTTGGATGGTTGCTAGGCATCTTCCAGGATGATCCCTACAGTCTGTTTGTTAGCCCAGGTCAACAGAATTCCAGGTCACGCCTATGTCTCTGCAATGTTCTAGTGCAGTGATATGGGTTTTGTTATATGTTTGCTATCTTTCTTTCTTTAATCCTTAGCTGGCGATTGGGGAGCAGGTCATCTTCTCAATCAATATGTTGCTGTAGGTGCTGCTGGATTCCCTGTGTCATTCATGATACGCATTCTCTCTTGGTGATTGGTGGCGATATATCTATCCTCATTGATGGTCATTCGCTGGTTCCGTAGGTCTTCCTCAATGTGTTTGTGCCACGTTGTCTTCGGTGCTGCTCGTTGAACCCTCCAGTGGACAGGTCACTCTCGCCAGAGAAGCTTGTGTGCTAGCCGACTGGTGTTCATTCTGCAGACGTGGCCAAACCATCGCATTTGTTCTTCGACTGAAGGTTGATGGTCGCACCTTGTCCAAATAGTCTCGTTATGGTGGCGATCGCGAAGAGAGACATCCAGGATCTGTCTCGGGCATAGCATTTGAAAGACGTCATGCTTTTTCATGTCTGGTTTAAGCAGAATCCATGTTTCCAAACCGTACAGTAGAATTGGCAGGATCAGTTTTCGGAAGAGGCAAATTTTGGTCTTGATGGAGATATTGGCCTTCTTCCAGAGGCACCATTTGAACGAAGCAAACGCTGCTGTTGCTTGGCCAATCCTGTTGTGGACTTTGATGGTAGATGCCACTTTCTTCCCTTGCACCAGTGATCCCAGGTATTTGAATTAATTGACCTGTTCAATTTGGGCTTCATTGAAGTGAGCGTTGGCCTGTGATCCATCTTGGTCTTGTATGAATTCTTAGACTGTAGGTTTGGGCGATGTGGTAAAGGATGTTGGTAGCCTCTGCATCCGTGTCGGTGAATATGACCCTGTCGTCTGTGAACATCAATTCGGTCACAAAGATGTTTACATCGTACTGCACTCCGCATCCATTCTCGAATACTTTCCTCATAATGGCATCAATCACAATATTGAAAAACAGGGGAGAAACGACATCTCCCTGGCAGACTCCAGTTTGGAAAGGAAATTCCTTGGATAGTTCGTTTCAGATCTGTACGCTGCTGGTTGAGCCTTTATATGATGCTTTGAGAAGTTGGATGATTTTTGGTGGCATGTGCTTGTGCACAGGTTGTGCCAATGAACACAGTTGACTGCAGATTTAAAGTTGATGTAGATGAGAACGGTTCGCTTTCCACACCTAATCCTTTCCTCCGACAGTTGACGAATGACTGATATTTGATCGGTGCAGCCCTGATGCGGCCTGAATCCTGCTTGTACTTCTCGGCTGCTCTGTTCACAATGTTTCTGCAAACACTGATTATATGATCTTCATGAACACCTTGCCAATGATTGAAAGGAGACTAATGCTGTGGTAATTGACGATGGATTTCTTCCATGCTAATGGAACATGTTCAGCAGGACGTCTTCCCCGGCTTTGATAATTTCGGCAGTGACTTGATCCACTCCAGGCGCCTTTCCATTCTTCAACGATCTTATCACACTCTTTACTTCACCGTCATCAAAGAATGGATTCTCAGGCGGGTCGATGGGGGGGCGGCTCTGGCAGTGGTCCCTGGGGCAGATCATGGTTATATAGCTGTTGGGAGAATTATTTCCACCACTGCATGCGTTCTCCAGGGAAGCTCATGAAGGTGCCATCCCCTTTTTTGGTCGACATGGTTTTACCACTCACTGAGGGTCTGATACACAATCCGGTGCTCGTGCCTGGATGCTGCTTCTTCCATGTCTGCTGCTGCACTATTCCAGTAGGCTTCTCGTTCCACCTTCATCTTCTGTCTGACCTCTTTGTTCTGTCACCGGTACTGTTTCTTAAAATTTCCATGCAGTTTCTTCCCTGGTTTCCTGATTCTGGTCACCACGGCAGGGTGACCACCTATGTTTGCTCTATGTTCCATATGGTTGCTAGGGTGTGGCTAGACAGTTGCCAGGACAATTCTTAATGGCAGCCTGATTGCTTGAGTTACACAAGCCAACCACATTGTCTCTATGATATTCTCATCTGAAAATATCCCCCTCAGAAATGTTTAATTAAACTCTATAGGCTTTGGTTGCTATGGTGCTCTATATGGTTGCTAGGGCATAGCTATGCAGTTTCCAAAGTGATACGTAAAGAGTGCATGGTTGCTCAATTCAAAATGGAGACTGGATGATCTGGAAATATGATCCCTCAGATTTCCTGTCAATGTGAAGTCTATGGGAGTTTTTCGCCGGCTACGACACACAACACTTTCCTAAACGCCTTTTTGTCAAAATGCACTGCAACATTTTCCAGAGGCATGATGCCAACGCCTGCAATGACAAGAAGTTGATTTTGAGGTCATTTTATCTAACATTTAATAACTTTTAAAATGCTGCAAATGAATGTAGCTAATGTGAATGCCTAAAATTATCACATTTATTTTGAGACATTTTTAGATTTTTATAGGTGATTAATCAAAAGTTTTTTCAGTAACTGTCCATTAATCAAAAGGACTGTATTTTGGGGAAAGCCCTCGTGTTGCAGGGGCTAAAGGCCTCCATAAAGCACGTTATTTATTATGATTCGTTATTAAGATTGTTCAAAGAGGGCCCACATTGACTGATCCAAACACAACCGAGATCATTTGTTTATAGAATACTTGAGATGTTATAAAATCCCAAATTTGAATGAAATGAACAGGAAATGATGCACCTTTTTCTGAAGGTGTTACTTTGAACAAGCATTATATTTTTACTCAAAAAAGCATCTTGCTGTCTCAAAAGTAGTTGCAAAAGTTGACCGATTTTGCCCCATAAATGTAACTATTGCCCCTATACAGTATATATATGATGTCAATATAACCCAAGTGTGGGATAAAAGGCCCCATGCCACTTTTAAAAAAAAATTATAATAATAATGTTATTAAAGAAATCTTTTGTTATTATTTTGTTTCACACAAATTATTTTACACTATCAATCTTTAATAAATAATGTATTCTTTCACTCTTGATACACTATACAGTATATGACCAGGGGGGAGAAAAGGCTAATTTTGCTCAATGGGTGCCTTTAATTTGTAAGTTGTACCCTATGCACATGTACAAAGGTAAATTCCACATTGATTAATTAACTACTACTAATAGTTACTATGCAGAAATAGTTGCAATGTCAGCACCACAGACAGTGGCACGTCTCTCAGAAAGTCATTCAGGACCATGGAGAGATCTCAATGGGATAAAGTACTAGCCAGTGAAGTATAACTGTGATGAGCAGCTCTCCAAAACAAAAACACAAGTTACAAAATGTAACAACTACTGATAAACAAGTTCTCAAACCCCAATTTCACATTATAAAACAATGAGTTCTTTACCACCTCTCAAATAGAATCTTGCGACTTGTATTTTATCATCCCTCTCGATGTTTGCACTCTTTCTCTTTCTCATAAAGACATATGCTAATCGCTGGCAAGCACATTCAATAATTATGAGCGTCACAGCAAGTCTTTCAATAACATAACATATGGAAAGCCTTATGGGTGAACTCGCTGCATACGAAGCAGTTTCTTGCCTTATCTCTCTCCTGAAGTGTTTAAGAGGAATGTTCTGCTTTAGAGAACACATGACGGCACTAATAATGGATTACTGGTGTGCACAATGCAGATGACTATATATATCATGCACATTATGGGCCGTTTAAACAGAACATGTTCTTAAATTAAAAAAGCACAGTGGAATGAATGGAAGATGGGGCTCTTGAGCATGTTTACATCAGCGATGTAGCGCAGACGGATGCAAGAATGCATTCTGAGACCTAAATAGAATGTACACATTCCAAAATGCTTCAAAGCTCAATTGATGATACATGATGTCATAAATGTTGCACTGATATACGCGCTATAGCGGGCATTGTGTAAACATGTTGTAGTCAGTTTTTTCTAGGTCAACTACTGATGTGTTGGTATGTTTATAGCAGTTACCCGAATGAGAAATTTGATTTAATGGCTCGGACATTTGAAGGAATCTCTGTTGGCCATTTAAAGTCAACACCAAACATGTTTGTGCAATGTTATGCATTTCCTGGTGATAAAAACTAAGCTTGATTTTTTTATTTTTTTTGTTTTGTTTTTTTGGGGCGATTGGAAGGTGAAAAGTGTTTTTTATATAAAAGGTGGTTGAAAAATAAGACAATGTGGTGACATCAGGCGTAAAAAAAATAAAAATATTGCAATTATTTGCCCGTTTATCGGTCCAATGGCGGTCTCCAATAATACGGGTGAAGGTCTCTGTGCGTTACTGTATTTCCTTGTACGCAACACAACAATATTAAATGAAATACATTTTCTCTTATGTATTACCTCGTTATTTCATCTGACTCCATAAATGAAAAGGGTTTTTAATGATATCTGAGCATCATTAAAAGTGAGCGAATGTTTGATTATTCCTTTAACTCCTTTAATTATATTTTACCCGTTTAGATTAAGAAACTGTGTCGCTTTGAGGTCCTCGCGTGTTTTTCTCTACACCGCGGGTCTCACGATCACAAGCGGTCAGTATTGGATCATCAAACAGAGGTAATTGCTATATACCTGAGATCGGTCACGTTCACTTATACACAATCAAAGATACTTCAGTATAGCCCCATGGAATTGCATACACTTGAATGTAACTTAACGTTTTCTTCAGTAGAGGTCACGGCCACTATTACAGATGTAAGTTGACCAACATAACTTCTCTTATAATAGCTTTGGATTGGCCATGCGTGGTTTCCCACATACACTTATCTGGAGAAACATCAAATCAAAACAGAGGTAAGACACCCAAATTTAGATTGGTCAAGCAGCGTTTGCTGTTCTAAACGGAAATTCCCTTTTTGTCTTTGCAAACCAAGTACACTTGAGTCGATGCCAAATATTAGTCGTCACTAATCTGATGCAGACTTGCGGTAACATACGAATCGTTTAATCTGTTTGGGAAACACAATGTCAGAGTCAGTCAGAATAAAATCAAATGTTGACAATTTATTGATCAGGTAACATAATCAATTCATCAATTCCAATTAGACAGTGATAAGTCAAAGTTAGACATTTTATCAAAACATAAGAAATTCGAATTGCAATCACCTGATATAAATTACACACAGTAAACTGTGTCGGATCGTCTGATTACAGAGAACCCTGAGCAATGTGTCACACCTCCTTAAATACCCAAACCATGAACAAAGGGAATTTTGGGAGTGGTTGGGTTTGGTAGTCCTGGGGACATACCTCATTAACATACAGGCAGGGATGGAGACAGACCTCCAGAATAATACAGCATTTGGCAAAGACCTTATAACTTTGTTGTCATGTAAGTTTTACAAACCTGGGAATAAGAGCACTGTACCAGATGCACTGAGACATTTTAAATGGTTCCAAACATGTTACACTAGTTACATTATTTGGATACATCAGATATAGTCTTTTGTTACATACAGATCTTAGGTGATTCTGAGCTGAAGCGGAATGGGTGAGGGGGAGAGAGGAGAGAATGGGACAGATGTGGAAGGGCTTTTGAATGCAAACACATAGGCACCCTGCCTTACAAAAACGTTCATTGATGAATTGGTCATAGAAACACCTGGAAGGTATTGAGAAAGTCAAGAGCAACCAGCTTATGAAATTAAGGCGGGCTCTGGGCAAAAATGCCACCAGAAGTGACAAAAATTCACAGTAACTCCAAGAGTGTGTACTGAGAATGTAAACGGGGATAATGTAATTACTATGTTGATTTTAATATTCTCTAGTCTGCAAATGCGAAAATTGTTTATAACTTAGATTTGATATGATTTTATAAGATTCCTGCCACCTTATATGTAGTTTAGTGCCAGCAGTTTGTCAAGCAGTGTTGAGAGAACCTCAGTTAAACCTAAAGTGAAAGAGACAGCCACACCTCATGAATAATGCAAACACATTTTCCATCAGGACCTCGAGTGTTTGCCAAGTAATTGACTCCCATACAACATCTCTTGTCTGTGCCTTCAATCCTATCTTCTTTCTTTTTTGCTCTGTTTTCATCACCTCCTTTATTAATGATTATTCTTCCATCTATCTACCCTCCCCAGACCCCCAATGCTTTCCAATTCTCATCATCCTCTCCAAATCACCTCTATCTCGGTCATGTTCTTTATCACTCTCCCTCCCGTCCTCATATAAATTCTGCATTGTCTTGCTCGCTCTCTCTCTCTTGCTCTTTCTGCATCCTCTTGTTTGTTTTCATTCCAAATGCTCGCTCTCTGTGACACTGCCTCAGTCTCGGAGTTGAAGAGGTCATGCGCCATCACCCTCTGTCAAAGCATTGGAGCAGCTGATTCATGCCACTATGACTGAGAACCAAGTCAAGTCAAGTCAGTTTTATTTGTATAGCGCCTTTCACAACACACATCGTTTCAAAGCAGCTTTACAGAATATTAGCATTAACAGACGATAAGAACTGTAATGTCTATAAAGTCGATTAATCATCATTGTGTAATTTAGATAAAATACGAATTTTAATAGTGTTTATAAATAATTAAATGATAATTGTATTAATAACCCCAGTGAGCAAGCTGTAGGCGACTGTGGCAAGGAACACAAAACTCCATAAGATGTAGATTAATGGAGAAAAATAACCTTGGGAGAAACCAGACTGACTGTGGGGGCCAGTTCCCCTCTGACTAACCCCACCCTAACCCTAAACCAGACTCACTGTGGGGGCCAGTTCCCCTCTGACCAACCCCACCCTAACCCTAAACCAGACTCACTGTGGGGGCCAGTTCCCCTCTGACCGACCCCACCCTAACCCTAAACCAGACTCACTGTGGGGGCCAGTTCCCTCTGACCTGACCCCACCCTAACCCTAAACCAGACTGACTGTGGGGGCCAGTTCCCTCTGACCGACCCCACCCTAACCCTAAACCAGACTCACTGTGGGGGCCAGTTCCCCTCTGACCAACCCCACCCTAACCCTAAACCAGACTCACTGTGGGGGCCAGTTCCCCTCTGACCGACCCCACCCTAACCCTAAACCAGACTCACTGTGGGGGCCAGTTCCCCTCTGACCGACCCCACCCTAACCCTAAACCAGACTCACTGTGGGGGCCAGTTCCCCTCTGATTATGACCACAGGCTTTGAAGTCCATCTTGATTAATTGCAGAAGTTCACATAGATGCAATTTTCCTTGTTAATTGGCTGATGAAGGCTTTTGTTGGCAATAGTTAGTCTAAGCATTTCATTTCAAGATCGTAGTCCATCTATAGACCGAGGTGATGCAGGTTGGAGTTCGCATCATTTCATCCTCTGAAGTCCGTCATAATAGACTGAAGTGATGTTTGGCACCGGCTGCATTTAGTCATCATCATTCTGCGACATGTAGCAGTGGAGTTCAACACGAAGCAGGAATGGTGCTGGATCCAGCCGGTTCTGGTGACCTCAGGATAGGAGTCCCGAAGTTGAGACAGGGAAACAAATAAAAAGATGTAAGCGTAGATGCCATTGAATTTATTGCTGAGTTAGAGATCATGCTCAATGTTTCTGGTTTCTGGTTCCGGCAGACCCAACTAAAGCAGCCTAATTGTGTGTTGAGGATAAATGAGGTGTATGCCTGGCTAAATATATGAGTCTTTAGTCTAGACTTAAACTGAGAGAGTGTGTCTGCATCTCGAACAGTGTTTGGGAGACTATTCCATAGTTTAGGAGCCAAATATGAAAAGGATCTTCCTCCTTTAGTGGATTTTGATATTCTAGGAACTATTAATAGGCCAGAATTTTGCGATCTTAATGAACGTGTTGGAATATAGTGTGGTAGAAGATCACTTAAGTACTGCGGAGACCATTCAAAGCTTTGTGCGTAGTTACAGAATATTAAAATCAATACGGAATTTAACAGGTAACAATGTAACGAATGTAACGATGATAAAATGGGGCTAATATGATCATATTTCTTGGTTCTCGTCAGCACTCTGTCTGCTGCATTTTGAACCAATTGAAGTTTATTTATTGATCTTGCTGGACATCCTCCCAGTAATGCATTACAATAATCTAGTCTTGAGGTCATGAACGCATAAATTAGTTTTTCGGCATCAGCAACCGAGAGCATGTGCCTTAATTTAGCAATATTTCTTAGGTGGAAGAATGCTGTGCTACAAACATTTGTAATTTGATTTTCAAAGGACAGATTGGTATCAAATATAACACCTGAGTTCTTCACTGTTGAAGATGATGTAACAGTACATCCATCTAGAGTCAAATTATATTTTAGTGGCTTATTTTTAGAGGTTTTTGGTCCAATAATTAGAACCTCTGTTTTGTCAGAATTGAGTAGAAGGAAATTTCTGGCCATCCAAGCTTTTATTTAATTGATACACTCTGCTAATTTTGAGAATTGTGAAATCTCATCAGGTTTTGAAGAAATATAAAGTTGTGTATCGTCAGCATAGCAGTGGAAACTTATTCCACGATTCCTGATTATATCTCCCAGGGGAAGCATATACATGGAGAAAAGCAGAGGCCCTAAAACTGATCCCTGTGGCACTCCATACTTTTGTTTGGTTTGACAATTCCTCATTTAAATAGACAAAGTGGTAGCGGTCTGCTAAATATGACCTAAACCATGCTAATGCCACTCCACAAATTCCAACATAATTCTCCAGCCTATTCAAGAGAATGTCGTGATCTATCGTGTCGAATGCAGCACTAAGATCTAAAAGCACTAGAAGAGAAATGCAGTCGCGATCAGATGATAAGAGTCATGTGTAACTCTGATAAGTGCAGTCTCTGTACTGTGATGAGGCCTAAATCCTGATTGAAATTCTTCATATATACTATTTCTCTGTAGAAATGAACATATTTGGGAGCACACTACCTTTTCTAGTATTTTTGACATAAACGGGAGATTTGAAATCGGTCTATAATTAGCAAGTTCTCCAGGATCAAGTTGTGGCTTCTTAATTAGCGGTTTGATAACTGCCATTTTAAAGTTTCTTGGGACATGTCCTAAGCATAGCGAGGAGTTAATGATATTAAGAAGAGGTTCTGATATTACAGGAGATACCTCTTTTAAGAGCTTAGTTGGTATAGGATCTAACAAACAAGTTGTGGCTTTTGATGTTTCGATAAGTTTTGTTAGCTCTTCATGACCTATGATAGCGAAGGATTGAAGTTGCACATGAGGGAAATTATTCGACACTGTTTTCTGAGGTGCTATGACAGATGATTGCATAATTCCAATTTTATTTCTGATTATTTCAATTTTATCTGTAAAGAAATTCATGAAGTCATTACTCTTGAGCTGTGACGTAATATCTGGTTCTGTTGAGGCTTTATTCCTAACCAATTTAGCCACAGTACTGAATAAACATCTAGGATTGTTGTGGTTATTTTCTATGAGTTTACTAAAATATGCTGACCTGGCAGCTTTGAGTGCGTGTTTGTAGCTACAGACACTATCCTTCCATGCACCCTGAAATACTTCTAATTTTGTATTTTTCCACATGCGCTCCATTTTCCGAGCTGCTCTCTTGAGAGCATGAGTGTGATCATTGTACCATGG
>NC_068299.1:1231359-1246437 GCF_025860055.1 Xyrauchen texanus | reverse complement strand
TGTGTGTGTGTGTGTGTGTGTGTGTGAGTGAGAGAGTTTGTGTGTGTGTGTGAGAGAGTGTGTGTGTGTGTGTGAGTGAGAGAGTTTGTGTGTGTGTGTGAGATTGTATGTGTGTGTGTGTGTGTGTGTGAGTGAGAGAGTTTGTGTGTGTGTGTGAGATTGTATGTGTGTGTGTGTGTGTGTGTGTGAGAGAGTTTGTGTGTGTGTGTGAGAGTGTGTGTGTGTGTGTGTGAGAGTGTGTGTGTGTTTGAGCGTGTGTGTGAGAGAGTGTGTGTGTGTGTGTGTGTGTGTGTGTGTGTGTGAGAGTGTGTGTGAGAGAGAGAGTGTGTGTGTGTGTGTGTGTGTGTGTGTGTGTGTGTGTGTGTGAGTGTGTGTGTGTGTGAGTGTGTGTTAGTGTGAGTGTGTGTGAGTGTGTGTGTGTGTGAGTGTGTGTGAGTGTGTGTGAGTGTGTGTGTGTGTGAGTGTGTGAGTGTGTGTGAGTGTGTGTGTGTGTGAGTGTGTGTGAGTGTGTGTGTGTGTGTGTGAGCGTGTGTGAGTGTGTGTGAGTGAGTGCGCGTGAGTGTGTGTGTGTGTGAGTGTGTGTGAGTGTGTGTGTGTGTGTGAGCGTGTATTTATCACTTTGTGGGGACCAAATGTCCCCATAAGGATAGTAAAACCCGAAATGTTTGACCTTGTGGGGACATTTTGTCGGTCCCCATGAGGAAAACAGCTTATAAATCATACTAAATTATGTTTTTTGAAAATGTAAAAATGCAGAATGTTTTCTGTGAGGGTTAGGTTTAGGGGTAGGGTTAGGTTTAGGGGATAGAATATAAAGTTTGTTCAGTATAAAAACCATTATGTCTATGGAAAGTCCCCATAAAACATGGAAACCAAACGTGTGTGTGTGTGTGTGTGTGTGTGTGTGAGTGAGTGAAAGTGTGTGTGTGTGAGTGTGTGTGTGTGTGTGAGTGAGTGAAAGTGTGTGTGTGTGAGTGTGTGTGTGTGTGTGTGTGTGTGTGTGTGTGAGAGAGAGAGAGAGAGGGAGTGTGTGTGCTAACAAAGTCTGCATATCGAACCGCAAACTATTGTTTACTGCAGTCAGTAGCATTTAGCGTGTTATAGCAATTGGTGTAATGGACAAAATCTACCCGGTGTTTTATTACAGCTGTTGTATGACCTCGATAAAGGCACGCATTTATTGTGACCACACGTTGGTGCTTTTGAGCATAACTGTCAGAACGTGCACGTAAACACTCTCATTCTGTTCTGAGACGCTGATCCTCTGTCATGCGTTTAGCTATATTTATTTAATTATATTGTTTATGGTTCTAAAAATAAGATCCATGTATCATCTTTATTACCCTCTTTGGTCTTTACAGGTAGCTATCGATAAAAAAAAGAAAAAAAAAGATAAAATTAGATTATAAATTAGAAACTTCTAGATAAAATTAATATAAATGTACTATAGTAATTAATACTCTGACACTAATTTGGGCAAAGTGCACTAATGACTTGTTTAAGACTTGAAGCTAAAAGTTGAGGACTTGTAAATTGACTCGAGACTTGACTTGGACTTTATTGCAATGACCCCACCTATACATACATTATATGGATGTATGCATGTGTGTATGTAAATATATACAGTATATAATCTAAAAGAAATTCTGTAATTATACAAATATATGTTATTTTTATTAAATATAAATTATTAGAAACAAAATATATATTTTAAATGTTTTACAATTTAAATTTGTACTATATTAGTTCTAATTATATATATATATATATATATATATATATATATATATATATATATTATAATTAATTATTATATATGTATAATAATTATATATAAATATATATACTGTGGTCTTTTGAAAACTTCGATTCTGATTGGACCGGAATCGTGCATTAAAACCATTCAATGCACAGGCGGTTCCAATCCGTTATAATCACTGTTCTAGATTAATGCACCTTCTCTTCTGTCCTCCGTGATGAGACATTCTGAGAGTTTATGCCTCTGTTCAATCGATCCCTGGATGTGAATATAGTCTCAGAGCTGGACACATCATCAACTCATGCAGTGCCATCTTTTCATCAACTGTGAAGCACTATTGGAAGCACGAAAAAGTTCATCGGCCGTAATACTCACCCAAAATTACTCAACCTAGCTGTTTTTTTCCACAGATGGAGACAGAAGGTAACTGGGACCCATCAAATGTGTCTTTCTCTGTCTGGCAAGACGAGACAAGACAATTCATATTACATAATCTAAAATCGCTGCTCAACAGCCGCTAGATTTATCGATTCACGTCGGGTGGTTCTTCGCCTCCACGTCGTGCATTAAAATCATTGAACGCACGCTTAGCCATGGATTTTTTAGGTTACATTACATTTTAGGACCATTACGATTTTATACATTGTGAGATTATTTTTATAATTTTTTAAAAATAATGCTCTCATTATTATGTATTACTGTAATCACTGCAATGCATAAATAATTTATATGATTATTTATTCATAAATGAATGATTGTATTTATACATCATTGTTGTGTGTGTGCAAGCCTTTTAGTTATGCTGACCTTACAAAAACAACAACATGGTAATACAGTAATCATAATCATAACTGTGAATACATTTGTCCTGGACGTATTTCTGTGATATTCAGCGGTTTAGCTGCACTTTTCAGTTTGCATTTACATTTACATTTATGCATTTGGCAGACGCTTTTATCCAAAGTGACTTACAGTGCACTTATTACAGGGACAATCCCCCCGGAGCAACCTGGAGTTAAGTGTCTTACTCAAGGACACAATGGTGGTGACTGTGGGGATCGAACCAGCAACCTTCTGATGACCAGTTATTGGGACTGAGTTCAGAAGGTGCTGGATGTGCTTATGACAGAGAAACTACGATTATACTTCATCACGTCTGCATTCTTCTATTTCCCAAATGCTTTGGATGTTCGTTTGCACGACAGCTGTGGTCAAGCTCAGTGAACTTTAACATGATGTTCTGTAACAGAGATATTTAACTATAGAATATGGGAACTATGTTACTAATGTAACTGAGTGGTAATAAAATTCTAGCAAAAGATAATTCTACACTTTTATAGGAGCTCAAAAGCATTAGAATATCAGGCTTTTCTGTCATCATTTACTCAGCCTCATGTTGTTCCTAACCCTTAAGTGATTGACCATCCAGTTTAACCTTCCTCTCTACCCTAAACTTTAAAGGAACATTCCGGGTTCAAGTTCAAATTGTGGCATAATGTTGATTAACACAAAAATGTATTTCGACTCGTTCCTCCTTTTCTTTAATAAAGCACAACTGTGTGTTCCAGTGTGACACTTATAATGCAAGTCAATGGGGTTTAATCTGCAAACCTTAAAATACTGTTTCAAACGTATAGACACAAGACATAAACAATATGTGTGTTAACATGATTTTACTGTCATTAAATCACACACTAACCACATCTGTGTGAAGTTATTGCCAATTTTACACCTTTGTTGCCATGGCGATGTAATGTAAGTAAACCCTACAAATCTAAGCTAGCCGTAAATTTGCTGCTCAGTAATTTTCATATGCAAATGAGCTTTTGATTAGCCATAAAGCTCATTAGCATGTGGAAATCTAAACAACATTACAGCTCAAATACTATAATGCACAAGTTTTAACAAGAATGAATGTAAATGCTTTTATTAAATTATAAGCTTCACATTTCTGTCTTTAAAACCCTCAAAAATGGACCCCATTGACTTCCATTGTAAGTGTCTCAATTTTGCTTTTTTAAAAGAAAAGGAGGGACTAGTCGAAATACAGTTTTGTGGTAATCAACATTATGCTACAAATGCTGTCGATTGAGCTTTAATTGTATTGAATGGAATATTTATTTAAACATAGTTTCATAAATCCAATTGTGACATGAAAAACATGAGAAAAGTTACATCATTTTAACAATAATAATAACTACTACTATATATATAGTAACTATTATTATTGTTAAAAACTCTATACTAAATATTTGCTGAAAGCCCTCATATAACAATAATTCAATAGATAATGATGAAATGAAACATTGTTTTCTTTAAATATTTAAAAATTATATATATATATATAAGCATGTGTCAGACATGCTTGTGTCGCGTCTCGGGTGTGTTGCGTCATAAATAAACATTTTTAGGTCACTGTGTCAAGTTAAATATAGTTTAATACTCAATCTTTAAACACATCTTGAGATCTCTTAATTCAGATTTGAGCTCCATCAAGTGTTTGTGTTGTGTGTTGTTTTCTTCACTGTATAAACTGTGTGTTGCTCATACAGCTGAAGTTTCACTTACTGCCCCCTGGAGGAAACAGGTGGTACTACAAGCATTTCTCAGGACTCTTCCTTATTATGGTGCAATTAATTGCGTAAATTTTTTTAACACGTAAAATTAATCACACTGAATTAACACGTTAAATCCACAGCCCTAATATATTTATATATATATAGAAATAAAAGCTGCTAATTATAAAAAATACTCATTTTAATTTTTATATATATATATATATATATATATATATATATATATATATATATATATATAAATAAATAAAAATTAGTATTTTTTTTTTATAATCAGCAGCTTTAATGGTAGCTTCTAAAGGCACTTAACATAGAAAAAATATTTAAAACAAATATTTTATGTAAAATGTACACAATATAAACATGCATCTAAAAAGAGGTTTACAATAAAACAGAATTCAAAAATAAAGCGATCAAGTAAAAGCTTTATTATTTATTTAAATTTTTAATAGTCAATGTCTCTCTAATATCATTTGGTGGCGAGTTCCACAATTTTGGTGCATTCGGTCATTTTTGTAGAATATTAGACTAACGTTCAACCCTAACGTCATGTGGGTTTGGAACAACGTGAGGGTTGAGTGGCGCTTTTCATTTTTGATGAGCTTTTCCTTTAAGGCATAGTGATGTCTGCTGTACTTGAGTGAGTTATCCAGTGCAGTTATTTATATTTCAGTATCAGATCTCGGTGGTAAAATGGCCTGTTTTGCAATTGTCATGTGTTGCTGCAGCAGGAACCGAAACGGATGTCAACACGCCCTCTTTTATACATCACCATAAATAAATGCATTTTTCCACCACATCATCCAGATTTTTCACTGTGTTTGGTGTGGGAAGTGTTTGAGCTTGTCTGTGTTTCAGAGTCTCTCTCAGCTGGCAGTGTGATTTGGATGGTTTTTGTGTGTTGCGTCATTCTTGTCACAAATCTTGCTGTGTTTGACAGCCATGAAATCCATAAATACATTTAATATCCATCAGAGTCTGAACACAAGCCGCCCCAAAATAGATTAGTGCACCAACCCATGCTTAATACTATCTTTTAGGCAGATAGATAGAGAGGTTAGGAAAGAGAGAGAGGAGAGACATAGCAGGCTATGAGGTTGTGTACAGTGTCTCAATGTAGTGTTTAATTAGCTCTTTTTGACTAAACACACCGCAAAGGCCCGGCGAGGCTACACGTGTGCCCAACACAGTGGCAGAGCTCATGAAAACATTTTAGAGGACATTTAAGTCGAAGTTTGTGCTATCTCAAATCGTTGATTTTTAGGGAATATTAGTGTATAAGCCTTAATAACAGTCTAAATAAGGGTCTAATTCTGCAGTTCAATACTGTCTAATAAGTGGAAGGATTGTATTGGTCTCATGAACATTGCGTGACCGTAGCAACGTTTTTGCATAAACAAAATGACATGCTTCACACGTTCGGCTGCAGTTTCCAAGTGAAATATCCACGGGGGGGGCGCCAAAAGCGAGTGAAATGGTGTTGTGATGAGATTAGGTTTTTAAGGTAAATATTACATGAAGGTTTTAATGAGAAAAACGTTCCTCCCTAACCTAAAACCAACACCTAAACCTAACCAATAGTGTCCTAAAACAAAATGCAAAATGAAAAGGACATTTTCTGAAGCAACCACGTCATCTTATGACACATACGTCTCAGCTGCTCCGATCTCGAACCGTGTTCTTCTAAGGCCAGAGTCCAACACTCGATCCGGTGAGCTACCGTGCAAACGTATTATGTTGGAATAAGTGTGTAAATGTAGGTGAATCTGTAATACAAGCGTTAAAATGTATCGTTTTTCAAATGATGTGTTATAGTAAATATGTTTTGATATCATAACATAGCTGTGTGTGAGTAACAGTGCAAAAATACATGTGTTTATAAAGTCATAATAATGTGTGAATATTTATATATATATGTAGAAATATAAGTGTGAGTGAGTGTGTGTGTATATATATATGAATGTGTGTGTGTATGTATATATATATATATATATATTAATAATAATTTATTCATTTATAAAATCTTATTTGTGTACAATATAATTGTAATATATATATTAACTTATATTAGCTAATACTGTAGATATTTTATATTCGTGCTGCACTATTCAACTGTGCTGGCAAACTTGTAATCTTTATTGGAAATATAGTCTTTGGATGTTTATTATAAGAAAACATTTGTATAAATATTTTTTCGTACTTTTTTAACAGTGTGTCTACAGGGTTTATATATTGGATCATTCACTTCTATTGTATGTGCCTTATCGTAACCTTGATTTTTGCTTTTTTTTTTATAAACGAGGGATGATTTTGCCACAAATGCTGTCGTTTAATCTTAACGTGTATTGAACCAGGAATATTCATTAATGATTGGTTGAAGGTTAACCACCTCCTTGCACTGATACTCTGTTTAAAAAAATTATGACTTATCAAGTTTTATTTTCAATGGAAGCATCTTTTATTCTCTAAGTGCAATTCATTATTTACATCCATTTTTGCAACTGTGTGTGTAGGTGGTTCTGTTCAAAACCTTTTAATTGGATTTCCTTTGACAACAGGACGGGTCAGGTCACAGTGCCGAGTGATAATTTGCTTTTAGCAACATTTAGTGACACTAATAAAAACTATATTTCCTCTCACAGGTCTCACACATTCACACACACCGTCTCCGATGATGTTACTTCTGTCTGTTCATTCACTCATGTCATCCTAAAACAAATAAAGCAACATCAATTACCATAAAAGTAGTCCGTATGGCTTTGTGTGAGGAACAGACCAAAATTGAAGTCGTTATTCACTGGAAATCGTGGCTTCCACTTTGTGCATATTTAAACCTGTGACGTCATTGCAGGTTATATATTGAATATAGTGCAAGTCATTTGGACTACCTTTGTGCTGTGTTTTTTTGGAGCTCAACAGACCAATTTTAATTTTGGGGTGTACTGTTCCTTTAAATGCTTGAAACTAGTTTTGTAGATGCATCTGAAATGAGCCTATACAACTTTTCTTGTTCACTTTGTAATTCCAGTACTTCATTTTGCGCCATTTCATAGTGCTTATCAATTTACTACTATTGTGCAATGTAGAAACTTGTAGTAATAATGAGTTGGTGTGTCCAAACTCTCAAATTTAAAGAATAATCTTTTTGGAGTCAGCTCAGTGAGTATTGAGCTGACTATCACACCTGGAGTTGTGAGT
This sequence comes from Xyrauchen texanus, assembly GCF_025860055.1. Lineage (NCBI taxonomy): Eukaryota > Metazoa > Chordata > Actinopteri > Cypriniformes > Catostomidae > Xyrauchen > Xyrauchen texanus. The sequence continues at coordinate 1,238,904 of NC_068299.1, read as the reverse complement.
TTGAATCCAGGGCGTGCTGAGTGACTCTCCTTAGCAACCAAATTGCCCTGGTTGCTAGGGAGGCTAGAGTCACATGGGGTAACCTCCTCGTGGTCACTATAATGTGGTTCTCGTTGGGCCGTGTGGTGAGTGGGGAGTAGCATGAAGTCTCCACAAGTGCTACATCTCCACGGTAACGTGCTCAACAAGTCACGTGATAAGATGTGCAGATTGACGGTCTAAGCAACTGGGCTTCGTCCTCCACCACCCGGATTGAGGCGAGTCACTACACCACGACGACTTGGAGCACATTGGGAATTGGGCGTTACAAATTGGGGGAAAAACAATAATATTTTTCTTTTTCACTTCAGTGCAAAAACTGATGGATGGACAGATGGTTGTCATGTCATTAAATCAATAATTAGTGGTGTTTTTTAAGGCATGCATCAGTATCACTTTAATAGACAGGCACATGCACTTGGGGCACTATTGGGGCTCCAGCCCCAAGTTTGTTTAAAGTCAAACATCCTTTATTCATGTTGGCTCTATAATTAACATAACAATGCTATTATTCTTCTGTTATTATTAACCAAACCTGCACTCCATAAATACAAATAATTAGAAAGAACAGAATTTAAATCGTCCTATTCTTCTATTCAACACAATGCTTTAATTTACGCATTTATTTCTCACCCATAATGAAGTTTTTGAACCAGTGATTGACCCCTAAACCCAGCCTAATATTTTAATACATTAACAGTAGTGTTAATTTCGTTAACGAAAACTATGACGACAAATTTTCATCAACGACCTTTTTTCCATGACTAAGATGAGTCGATAACTTGAGGCGACACGGCGTCATTAAACACTAACTGTGACTATAACAACATGCAATATTACTGACGAAAAAGACTAGACTAAAATGTAGTTAAAAAAAATTTAATCTCTCTTTATTTCTGTCGGGGGAAAAACAGGAGGTCAAATATTATAGCCTGTTTTTTTTCTGAAATTATATATATATATATATATATATATATATATATATGACTGACTGACCATCGGGAGAACCGAGCGGGCCGGTGTTTTGCCCGCGAAACGTGCCGAATGGGCCGCGATAAAATAATGACAGCAACAGTTGGAATTGAGAGAGAAGATGGTATGAAGGCTAACCACAAAGAAACTGAGGTAGGTTAACGTCTTGTTGGTAATGTTAGGTTACTTTTTTTTTTTTTTAAGTTATATTAAGACAACTAGTGACAACTATATTAGACTACGCGGTGTTCTCTTACGAGAGGTTCTCTCGTATTGCGTAAGCTAGCTTACGCTACGGGAAAGATTCATCTTTTCTGAGATATTGAAGCCAAAAAATTATCCTTAATTTTTGTATCCATTGTCAACGCAGTCGCGGCAGCTGCAGACCTTGAGCCGGGCTAGCTAAGCGAGCTCATAGGTTGCTCTCGCGGCAACTGCTGCAGCCTATAGACGAGCTTGGGCGAACTCGCATCCAATGAGAGGCGTCCGCGGCTCACTGCATCAAAGCCCGCCAAAAGGGCGTGACTAGAGTGCATATAAGCGTAGTTCGTGAGGCTGGAACCCTGATTTTCATCTCTTCAGCGAAGCTCTCCGCATCGCTGACCTGGAAGCCGCGTCGCCGTTTCAGGGGCATCTAGCAAGCGTGGACAGCGCTAGAAGAAGCCGGCCGTCTCAGCCACCTTCAGCCATCCTGCGAGCTACGCCATCCGGCGACGTATCCTTTTATTAAGCAAGCTAGTTCTCAAGAACTATTCACAAAAGAGTACTGAGCGTCTTTTCAAGATGCCTCGCTCCACTTGCGCCTCATGTCGCGCCCTTCTCAGCACAGGAGACCGCCACATCATCTGCGCTCTCTGCCTGGGACTGGGGCACGCAGAGCTCGCCCTCACTGAGGGCGGATGCGATTTCTGCGAGGAGCTACCGATGTCGACCCTGCGGGCTCGACTCGAGCGGTCAAAGCAGAAACCAGCGCCGCCTTACCCTCAGCCGCGCGGGAAGAAGCGCCGCTCACAAAGGCTGCCGGAAACTGTGGTTGAAGCGACTGCCTCGCCGGAGCCTCTCCCTCGAGCATCGCTTTCACCCTCCCGCCCCCGGGACGCGCAGTTGCCGCCGGCGGCCGCACTGCTGCCATCTCGGATGACGGCGGAGGATAAGGGCTGCTGTTCCATCATGGCTTCGGACAGCAGGAGTGGACAGGCTCCCAAGCCTCCTCCTCAGCCCAGGAATCCAGCAGGACCCGCGCCCGAGTCGAAGGGGAGTTAACTACGCCTCCTCACACAGGCCGTCGACCGCCTCGGGCTCGAGTGGTCACCGCCCCTGAGCAGGCACCCAACAGACTCGGCGGCTGCTTTCTTCAAAGCCATCGCCGCTCTACACCCGCGGCCGGGCCGCTCCCTTCCTGCCGGAATTACATACGGAGCTTGCAAAGTCGTGGAGCAGCTCCGTTTTCAGCCAGGACCCGTTCACACGTCTCCACCTCTCTGGCGTCGGTGGGCGGCGCCACTGAGAGAGGCTACTCCTCCATCCCCGGTCGAGGACTTCGGTAGCAGCACACCTTTGTCCGCCCTCCGCGAGATGGCGTTCCAAGCCTGTGCTCCGTCTAAGGCCTGCAGAGCGACTTCCGCCTATGTTGGCGGCGCCTATTCCGCCGCCGGCCAAGCCGCATCTGCTCTGCACTCAATGGCCGTTTTACAGATCCTACAAGCAGACCTTCTTCGGGAGTGGGATGAGAAAGGCAGGCACCCAGAGGCTGTTACTGATCTACGGCGCGACAGACCTCGCCCTTCGGCTACCAAAGCTGCAGCCCAAGCTCTAGGGAAGTGCATGGCCTCGCTGACTGTGACCGAGAGACACTTATGGCTAACACTAGCCGACATGGGAGAAGCAGAGCGCTCCACGTTCCTCAACGCACCGTTCTCTCCAACCGGTCTCTTCTGCTCCGCGGTGAGTGGCATTGTTGACCGCTTCTCAGAAGTCCAGAAAGCCACCCAAGCCATGAACCTCTTCCTGCGGCGTCGCGCTAAGCTCCTCTGCAGGCCGCTCACGTGATCAGCCTCCTGCACGAGCCTCTTCACAGCGCCCAGTTCAACAATCTCCAGACTTCTCAGCGTCGACAGGGCGGCCGCCCTCGTCAGCTCAGACAGCCGCCGCAGACCGCCTCCCAGCGGGCCTCGATCTAAGGTAACGCTGAAACCCGAAGCAGCGAAGTCTTCCTAACTGTGTTGAACAAGCGACGGCTCAGTCCGCCGCGGCGGACCACTGTCAAAGCTTTACCCCTGTCAGTCCCCTTCTCTCAGGCTACTACAGTGGTGAATTTAGCAGCCAACAAGCCGGTGACACTGCCCGCTTGCTCAGCACTCAAACGCCGTTTCACGGCGACCCAAATAAATCTTGTAAAGAGCAAACATGTCTTATGTGTAGAAAAAGTGCCCACAACCCAGTGTTCGCCCCTACACAAGCATAACACATCCGTGCCCCTATCAGAGCACTGCGCTCTCATAAAGCGTTCACGAACCGCTCGAAGCGTCAGAGTCAATGAAGGCGCCCACAAATGCGTCTTGGCGCACCATTCTCTGCCCGCTCTGTCACACCGACCAGCCCTATGTGTAGAAAATGTGCCCACAATCCAGTGTTCACTTCTGCACACAAGCACTGCATGTCTCGTGTCCCCACCAGAAACGCACGCTCACATAAAGCGATTACTGAACCGCTCGAGCGCTAGAGTCAATAAATACGCCAGCAAATGCGTCGTGGCGCCCATTCTTCTGCCGGCTCTGTTACCGCGCCAGCAACCATTCCTCTGTGTGTAAGTCCCGTGCTCATGACTATGCTTGCGATCACGTAACAGATGTGACTCTTTCCCCATTCATTCCAATCGGAAGTCACTCACTAAAACAGCCTGTTCATGCTGTCTGCGAGCAATCATGCATGAACACACTAAACGCAGCCACACATTTTGTTCAGCTCTGTGTCGCGGCAATCAGAAGCGAATTGGCCATTCACCCTCTAGCTGCTAGCTTCAAAGCGTGGGAAGCTATTCCAGGGATATCCAAGTGGGTGTTAAGCACAATACAACAGGGCTATTTGCTACAGTTCGATCACGCCTCCCGCTTCAGAGCCTGCTCGAAACCACTGTGAACACGAAGCAGCGTGCATGCTTCGTTCAGAAATAGCAAGCCTTCTGTGCAAAGGGCCATAGAAAAAGTGCCACCCTCTCTGAGCGAAGTCAGGCTTTACAGCCGGTATTTTCTTGTTCCCAAGAAAGACGGCGCCTCAGACCCATATTAGATCTCAGGGTTTTGAACAAGGTGCTTGCAAAAGACCGCTCAAAATGCTTACAATCAGGAAACTCCTCGCAGATGTGCGCCAGGGGGACTGGTTTATTTCTCTCGATCTGAAAGATGCATACTTTCAGATTCAGATAAATCCCGCCACAGGCCATTCTTGAGATTCGCCTCGGCGGCCAGGTTTATCAATACACCGTCCTCCGTTCGGCCTGTCCTTAGCACCCTGCACTTTCACGAAGTGCATGGATGCGGCGCCGCACCCCTGCGGAGTCAGGGTTTGCGAATTCTGAACTATTTGGACGACTGGCTGATTATGGCTCAGTCACATATGGAGCTTCTGTCTCACAGAGCAGTTCTCCTCAGCCATCTGAACAGTTTGGGTCTTGCAGTCAATTGGACCAAGAGCTCACTACAGCCCAGTCAGACCATTTCCTTCCTGGGAATAGAACTAGACTCCGTGGCAATGACGGCTCGCTTATCTACACAGCGCACGCGCGTGTTCAGCGACTAGCCGCATCTTTTCAGATGAACAGCCTCACGCCTCTGAAGAAATTCCAGAGAGTGCTAGGTTACATGGCCTCAGCCGCAGCAGTACTTCAGCTGGGTTTACTGCACATCGCTCGCTTCAGCATTGGCTAAACACCCGCTGCCTCGCCGGCTTGGGCCACAGGCCGCCAGCCCATCAAGGTGACTCAGACCTGCATATCAGCTCTGCAGCCCTGGACAGTGGCCGAATGGTATCAGCGGGGAGTGACAATGGGAGCTGTATCTCGCCGAAAAGTCATCTCGACAGACGCTGGCGTCCAACACGGGTTGGGGCGGTCTGCGAGAGCTCTCGGTTTTCGCCTATGGTCAGTTCAGGAAAAGCTCCTTCACATAAATTGTCTGGAAATGATAGCGGTCGAGTACGCGCCGGCGCTTCTCCCGGTCATTCAGGGTCACCACGCCCTGGTCCGCTCGGACAACAGATCTGTGGTATCCTACCTAAACCGGCCAGGGCGGTGTCAGATCCAGGAACCTCTTCCATCTGACAAACGCATACTGAGTTGGTCCCAGTGCCACCTGCGCTCGCTGAGGGCGACGACGCGTGGCAGGCCACCTGAACGACGGCCCGGACAGACTGTCCAGAGACAATATTCCCCAGGGAATGGTCCTGCACGCTCAAACAGTCCAGACGTTATGGCACCTATTCGGCAGAGCAGAGATAGACCTCTTTAGGGTCCAAAGAGAACTCTCACTGCCCAGTATTTTTCTCGAAAGCGAGGACGGCTGGCCCAGGACTGGCCCAGACGCTCGCTTTGCGCCTTCCCTCCCGCCTGCGCTATTGCCACAGGTAATGCAGAGGATCAGGAAACGCGTCACTCGGTGCTCCTCATAGCCCCGCTGGGAGAATCAGACATGGTTCCCGAGCTTACGCAGCTGTCACTGACAGCGCGTGGCCCATCCCAGTGAGAGCAGATCTCTCTCTCAAGCTCAGCGGCACAATCTGGCATCCCCACCCAGAGCGCTGGCGCTGCATGCGGGTGATCAACGACTCACCCGCCGCCTGCCAGAAGGAGTAATAAACACCATCATACACGCTAGAGCCCCTTCCACGAGAAGACTCTATGCGTCAAAATGGTCTGTGTTCTCAAAATGGTGCACCGACAGAGACCTGGACCCACGGACATGTGGGGTGTCGTCGCTGCTCAGTATTTCTACAAGAGCTGCTGGATGAGGGCAGATCCCCATCCACGCCAAAGTGTAGGGCGGCCGCTGGCGGCGTTCGCTGAACCCCTGCACGGCCAGTCATGGGGTAAAACGAGCTGGTCATCCGCTTCTCAGGGAGCTAGAAGGATGAACCCCCGCGCCCTTCATCGGGTTCCTATCTGGGATCTTTCTATAGTTCTCGAAACTATGAAAGCCCCCTTTCGAACCACTTCAATCCGCGGATTTGAAATACCTTTCACTCAAAACCGCTTTTCTGACTGCCCTGTCATCAGTCAAACGCGTGGGAGACCTTCACGCGCTGTCTGTCAGCGCCATGTGTCTTGAGTTTGGACCAAGTGACTCCAAGGTCATTTTAAAGCCTAGACACGGCTATGTTCCCAAGGTGATCGGTACTCCTTTCAGAGCACAGGTCATTTCCTATCGGCGCTGCCAGCACCGGATAGCTTGAACGCGACGCCAATCTCCTTTGCCCGGTCAGAGCACTGAGATTGTAGTACTGCACGCCCGCTGCTTTCAGACGCCTCGAAGCAGCTTTCGTTTCGCTTGGAGGCGCACTCAAAGGTCTCGCCAGGCCGAAACAGACACTATCTAGATGGATAGTGGACGCTATTGCTGCTGCATACGCTCACAAAGACCTGCCATGCCCGCTGGGCATTAGGGCTCACTCCACTAGAGGCATGGCATCCTCGTGGGCATGGTCCAGCGGAATTTCCATTCACGACATATGTGTGGCAGCGGGATGGACTTCCCTCCACCTTTGTCAGATTTTACAATATGGAAGTGCCCGCTCTGCAGGCAAAACTACTAGCGGTTTGATACGCTACAGCTCCCTGGTGAGCTGCACTGATGGGACACATTCCACACAGACCGCACCGCCCTCTGTCGCTTCCGCCCTACTATGTGCTTATGTATTACACAATCAATGACCCGCATTCTTGCCGGCCAAATATTATTTCCCCACTCATAAGGGCTCCCCGGTCCCCCTTAATTCCCTGGGGCTTATACAGTGGATGCTTGGCCGACGGCGTTGACAATGGGTTCCCGTAGCGTAAGCTAGCTTACATAATACGAGAACTCTCGTAAGAGAACGTATCGGTTACCTAACGTAACCTCGGTTCTCTCTAGATGAGGAACGAGTATTGCGTAGCGCCGCGTCGCTACCGCTAGCTTACATTTTCGCTTCAGTCAATGAAAACCAGGGTTCCAGCCTACTGAACTACGCTTATATGCACTCTAGTCACGCCCTTTTGGCGTGGCTTTGATGCAGTGAGCGCGGACGCTTCTCTCATTGGATGCGAAGTTCGCTTCAAGCTCGTCTATAGGCTGCAGCAGTTGCCGCGAGAGCAACCTATGAGCTCGCTAGCTAGCCCGGCCAAGGTCTGCAGCTGCCGCGACTGCGCTGACAATGGATACAAAATTAAGGATAATTTTTTGGCTTCAATATCTCAGAAAAGATGAATCTTTCCCGTGAGCGTAAGCTAGCTTACATAATACTCGTTCCTCATCTAGAGAGAACCGAGGTTACGTTAGGTAACTA
>NC_068299.1:1141951-1226951 GCF_025860055.1 Xyrauchen texanus | reverse complement strand
AGAGCTCCCTACAGTTCACATCTGTGAGGGGTATAATGCGTTAGAGCCCCCTACAGTTCACATCTGTGAGGGGTATAATGTGTTAGAGCGCCCCCTACAGTTCACATCTGTGAGGGGTATAATGCGTTAGAACGCCCCTACAGTTCACATCTGTGAGGGGTATAATGTGTTAGAGCGCCCTACAGTTCACATCTGTGAGGGGTATAATGCGTTAGAGCTCCCTACAGTTCACATCTGTGAGGGGTAAAATGAGTTAGAGCCCCCTACAGTTCACATCTGTGAGGGGTAAAATGAGTTAGAGCTCCCTACAGTTCACATCTGTGAGGGGTAAAATGCGTTAGAGCCCCCTACAGTTCACATCTGTGAGGGGTAAAATGTGTTACAGCGCCCCTACAGTTCACATCTGTGAGGGGTAAAATGTGTTACAGCGCCCCTACAGTTCACATCTGTGAGGGGTAAAATGTGTTACAGCGCCCCTACAGTTCACATCTGTGAGGGGTATAATGCGTTAGAGCCCCCAACAGTTCACATCTGTGAGGGGTATAATGCGTTAGAGCCCCCTACAGTTCACATCTGTGAGGGGTAAAATGCGTTAGAGCCTCCTACAGTTCACATCTGTGAGGGGTAAAATGCGTTAGAGCGCCCTACAGTTCACATCTGTGAGGGGTATAATGCGTTAGAGCCCCCTACAGTTCACATCTGTGAGGGGTAAAATGCGTTAGAGCGCCCCTACAGTTCACATCTGTGAGGGGTAAAATGAGTTAGAGCCCCCTACAGTTCACATCTGTGAGGGGTAAAATGTGTTACAGCGCCCCCTACAGTTCACATCTGTGAGGGGTAAAATGTGTTACAGCGCCCCCTACAGTTCACATCTGTGAGGGGTAAAATGTGTTACAGCGCCCCTACAGTTCACATCTGTGAGGGGTATAATGTGTTAGAGCTCCCTACAGTTCACATCTGTGAGGGGTATAATGTGTTAGAGCCCCCAACAGTTCACATCTGTGAGGGGTATAATGTGTTAGAGCCCCCTACAGTTCACATCTGTGAGGGGTATAATGCGTTAGAGCGCCCCTACAGTTCACATCTGTGAGGGGTATAATGCGTTAGAGCGCCCCCTACAGTTCACATCTGTGAGGGGTATAATGCGTTAGAGCGCCCCCTACAGTTCACATCTGTGAGGGGTAAAATGTGTTAGAGCTCCCTACAGTTCACATCTGTGAGGGGTATAATGTGTTACAGCGCTCCCTACAGTTCACATCTGTGAGGGGTATAATGCGTTAGAGCCCCTACAGTTCACATCTGTGAGGGGTATAATGTGTTAGAGCGCCCCTACAGTTCACATCTGTGAGGGGTATAATGTGTTACAGCGCCCCTACAGTTCACATCTGTGAGGGGTATAATGTGTTAGAGCGCCCCCTACAGTTCACATCTGTGAGGGGTATAATGTGTTACAGCGCCCCCTACAGTTCACATCTGTGAGGGGTATAATGTGTTAGAGCGCCCCCTACAGTTCACATCTGTGAGGGGTATAATGCGTTACAGCGCCCCCTACAGTTCACATCTGTGAGGGGTATAATGTGTTACAGCGCCCCCTACAGTTCACATCTGTGAGGGGTAAAATGTGTTACAGCGCCCCCTACAGTTCACATCTGTGAGGGGTATAATGTGTTAGAGCGCCCTGTTCACATCTGTGAGGGGTATAATGCGTTAGAGCGCCCCCAACAGTTCACATCTGTGAGGGGTATAATGCGTTAGAGCGCCCCCTACAGTTCACATCTGTGAGGGGTATAATCGTTAGAGCGCCCCCTACAGTTCACATCTGTGAGGGGTATAATGCGTTAGAGCGCCCCCTACAGTTCACATCTGTGAGGGGTAAAATGCGTTAGAGCGCCCCCTACAGTTCACATCTGTGAGGGGTAAAATGCGTTAGAGCGCCCCCTACAGTTCACATCTGTGAGGGGTAAAATGCGTTAGAGCGCCCCTACAGTTCACATCTGTGAGGGGTAAAATGCGTTAGAGCCCTCTACAGTTCACATCTGTGAGGGGTAAAATGCGTTAGAGCGCCCCTACAGTTCACATCTGTGAGGGGTATAATGCGTTAGAGCGCCCCCTACAGTTCACATCTGTGAGGGGTAAAATGCGTTAGAGCGCCCCCTACAGTTCACATCTGTGAGGGGTAAAATGAGTTAGAGCGCCCCCTACAGTTCACATCTGTGAGGGGTAAAATGTGTTAGAGCGCCCCCTACAGTTCACATCTGTGAGGGGTAAAATGTGTTACAGCGCCCCCTACAGTTCACATCTGTGAGGGGTAAAATGTGTTACAGCGCCCCCTACAGTTCACATCTGTGAGGGGTAAAATGTGTTACAGCGCCCCCTACAGTTCACATCTGTGAGGGGTATAATGGGTTAGAGCGCCCCCTACAGTTCACATCTGTGAGGGGTAAAATGCGTTAGAGCGCCCCCTACAGTTCACATCTGTGAGGGGTATAATGCGTTAGAGCGCCCCCTACAGTTCACATCTGTGAGGGGTATAATGTGTTAGAGCACCCCCTACAGTTCACATCTGTGAGGGGTATAATGTGTTAGAGCGCCCCCTACAGTTCACATCTGTGAGGGGTATAATGTGTTAGAGCGCCCCCTACAGTTCACATCTGTGAGGGGTATAATGTGTTAGAGCGCCCCCTACAGTTCACATCTGTGAGGGGTATAATGCGTTAGAGCGCCCCCAACAGTTCACATCTGTGAGGGGTATAATGCGTTAGAGCGCCCCCTACAGTTCACATCTGTGAGGGGTATAATGCGTTAGAGCGGCCCCTACAGTTCACATCTGTGAGGGGTATAATGTGTTAGAGCGCCCCCTACAGTTCACATCTGTGAGGGGTATAATGCGTTAGAGCGCCCCCTACAGTTCACATCTGTGAGGGGTATAATGCGTTAGAGCGCCCCTACAGTTCACATCTGTGAGGGGTAAAATGCGTTAGAGCGCCCCTACAGTTCACATCTGTGAGGGGTATAATTTGTTAGAGCCCCCTACAGTTCACATCTGTGAGGGGTATAATGCGTTAGAGCGCCCCTACAGTTCACATCTGTGAGGGGTAAAATGCGTTAGAGCGCCCCTACAGTTCACATCTGTGAGGGGTATAATGCGTTAGAGCGCCCTACAGTTCACATCTGTGAGGGGTAAAATGTGTTAGAGCGCCCCTACAGTTCACATCTGTGAGGGGTATAATGTGTTAGAGCTCCCTACAGTTCACATCTGTGAGGGGTAAAATGTGTTAGAGCCCCTACAGTTCACATCTGTGAGGGGTATAATGCGTTAGAGCGGCTCACAGATGTGAACTGTAGGGGGCTCTAACGCATTTTACCCCTCACAGATGTGAACTGTAGGGGCTCTAACGCATTATACCCCTCACAGATGTGAACTGTAGGGGTGCTCTAACACATTATACCCTCACAGATGTGAACTGTAGGGGCTCTAACGCATTATACCCCTCACAGATGTGAACTGTAGGGGGCGCTCTAACAAATTATACCCCTCACAGATGTGAACTGTAGGGGGTGCTCTAACACATTTTACCCCTCACAGATGTGCTCGTCCATAGACATTCAGTCTAATGTTCAGTTCAAGCAACACCCTCATTATTTCATTGAATATCTCGGCCTCTGAGTGGACTACAAGCTCAATCTAGGGGTCATTAGAAACTTTTAGGAGTACATTTGCCTATAAATTAGAGGAAGACCGATATTACCGATTAATCTGTGCACATCGGTTATCGGCAAAAATCTATGTCGATAGTTTCTTTTTTCTCTCTCTTTTTTTATAGTGAATAAACTGTAAAAAGCTGAATTCGGTAAATACTTGCATACAGAGCATTGCAAGTTCACCAAGTCTCTGTCATCCCAAAATAAGAGATAGTTGCTTTTTGGGATTATTGGTTATCGGCAAAAAACTATCAATAGTTACCGATCGTTTTCTAATTTCAAAATAAGAGTCCCCATTGTGTTTTGTACTTGTTTATTCTTAAAATTCCTGCGTTATGCACCAAATCTTCATTTGTTCTGGTTATTATTGGGATTTTGTTACTATTTTATTCTATTGCAATATAAACACATTTGAAACGTTTATCATCAAACCTTTTGTATATTGTTTAACATGATTATTCAAGTGTTTTATTCTAAATTATTGTAAAAATGATAATACAAATAATTAAAATGCATTACATTGCAAAAAGTGGTTTTAGAATGCCATATATTATATTATTGAACACAAAATGTTAAAAATGTGCCTACGGTTGACAGCAATGTGAGCATCTCACTTTGATCACGTTGTGTCATAAACAGCATTTTAAGGTCGCTTTAAGTTAAACGTAGTTTCAATCTTATACAAACACGTCTCGAGATTAGAGGTAGATCGATATATCGGTTTTACCAATTTTACTAATTTTATCGGTTTTACTGATAAAATGTGCTAATAGTTGCTTTTTGGTATTATCGGCAAAAAACTATCAATAGTTACCAATAGTTTTTTCATTTCAAAATAAGAGTCCCCATTGTGTTTTGTACTTGTTTATTCTTAAAATTCCTGCGTTATGCACCAAATCTTCAATTGTTCAGGTTATTATTAGGATTTTGTTACTATTTTATTCCATTGCAATATAAACACATTTGACAAGTTTATCATTAACCCTTTTGTATATCTTGAAACATGATTATTTAAGTGTTTTATCCACCAAACATTAAGGTATAAAGCAGTCTCTGGGCAGATTGTACCCATAAAAATATCCTAAATTTAAGAGGTGAGACATATGATGTGATATGGCTGATATGAGATTAATGGCAGACCTTTAAAGGAATATTCGGGTACAAGTATAGTTCAACTGACCACAAAAATCATCTTATTGAAAAAGCACAAATGTGTGTTCCAGTGAGACACTTCCAATGCAAGTCAATGGGGTTTAATCTGTAAACATTAAAATACTGTTTCACAAGTATAGACACATAAACAATATGTGTGTTAACATGATTTTACTGTCATTAAATTACTCACTGACCACATCTGTGTGAAGATAGAGACAATTATACAACTTTGTCGCCATGATGATATAACATCAACAAACCCTAAATTGACCATTTAATCAACTTTACAGCTCAAATAATACACAAGTTTTAAGTATCTCACTGGAACAAAGATTTATGCTTTTTTTAAAGTCGAAATAATTATTTGTGAACATCAACATTATGCCACAAATGCTGTCAATTGAGCTCAACCCGGAATATTCCTTTAAATATATTTATATGACATTTTTAGACTCATTTGACAATGAAAGTAAACATTGGTAAAACAAAACTGTAAAGTAAAAACACACAAAATGAGGATTTAATAATGATGGGGATGCAATATACTTTATTAAACACGAAATAATATGCAGTGATAACAACAAATACAATAATCCAAGTGATTTCCTCTTAAAAATGTAGTTCGTTTGGTAGTCAAGACATAATGTAAAGAATGCCGACAACTTTATCAACGTTTAAATAGCAGGCTAAACGAGTAAATCTGAATATTATTGAAATACTGCGCTACGAATATAAAGCGGTACTTACATACAGCTTGAAATGAGCATACGTTCATGGAAAACAATTCTAATATGTATTTTAAATATAATAATACACTGATAAAAAACGTGAAGGATTTTTTTAAAAGAAATACTCAAAACTTGTAACCATTTTACCGGCAAGCCTCTTTACTAAACAATCCGAACGGTAAAAACTATATCGGCGTGAAATATTCGATTCACTGAAGCATGACAACAAATATAAGCATCCACAACATTAACAGTAAACATATCCATGTAGTTAGCGAATCCGTCCACGATTACGTCAGCTCCGCCCCAACTTCCGCCCAGAGACGGTTTGTTCTCTGTTCAGCTGTGCGCTTACTGCCCCCTGCTGAAAACAGGTGGTACTTCAAAGCTTGAATTGCTCCGATGGTTTGAATATTCCACAATACGGTCCGGGACATGATTTAATTGCGTAAACTTTTTTAACACGTTATTTTTTTATATAATTAATCGCACTGAATTAACGTGTTAAATCGACAGACCTAACTACTATGTGTTGTTTTATTGGCACATAAAATACGTGAAAATGGTTAAACACCACGGTTCGTTGTTTTCATTTAGTGCCAAACATGCCGTTTGTATTGTAACGTGTTTGTGTGTTCACCTCTGTTGTGTACAGGATGCCGATGATCTTTTCCAGGGTTGGGTTACTGTCGCTCTCATGTTCTTGACAGATCAACTCAATGTCTCGGAGTTTACTGAAGTAAAAATCTCGTTCCTTCTCCAAACCATCGACCGTCAACTTCAGATCTAAAAGCTACATGCAAAGAGACAGAAAGACATTTTAGAGTATTCTGTGAAGTAACATCATAATATTTATGGAGTCTGTGTATGTGCCTATTTAATCAGTATTTGATGGTGTAAGTGTACAAAAGTAGCAACAGTTTAAGGGACAAAATTTTAGGGTTCGTCCTTAAAGGTAAAAATGAGGGGGTCTGGGTATCTCAGTGAGTATTGACGCTGACTATCACACCTGGAGTCGCTAGTTTGAATCCAGGGTGTGCTGAGTGACTCCAGTCAGGTCTCCTTAGCAACCAAATTGTCCCGGTTGCTAGGGAGGGTAGAGTCACATGGGGTAACCTCCTCGTGGTCACTATAATGTGGTTCTCGCCTCGGTGGGGCGTGTGGTGAGTTGTGCGTGGATGCCGTGGAGAATAGCGTGAAGCCTCCACATGCACTATGTCTCCATGGTAACAGCTCAACAAGTCACCTGATAAGATCGCTGGATTGATGGTCTCAGACACGGAGGCAACCGAGATTAGGCCCTCTGCCACCACGAGGACTTAGAGCGCATTGGGAATTCCAAATTGGAGGGAAATTATATGTATATATACACAGTTGCAAGAAAAAGTATGTGAACCCTTTGGAATTAGCTGGTTTTCTCCATGAATTGTTCATAAAACTTGATCTCATCTTCATCAACCTTAGAGACTAGAATGACAGATAAAGACTTCTCTGTTCTGTTTCATCAGTCCACAAAACATTTTCCCAATAGCGTTGTGGAGTATCAACATGGCCTTACTGGCAGGTTACAACAGCCAAACCTGTTTAATGTTTTCTGTATAGTAGACTCATGAACAGAGATGTTAACCAGTTCCAATGATTCCTTTAAGTCTTTATCTGTCACTCTAGGGTTCTTGTTTACCTCATTGAGCATTCTGCGGTGTGCCCTTTGAGTCATCTTGACTGGACGGCCACTTCTAGAGTGAGTACCTATAGTACTAAATCATCTCCATTTATAGACAGTTTGTCTAACTGTGGACAGATGAACATCTAACGGCCACTTCTAGTGAGAGTACCTATAGTACTAAATCATCTCCATTTATAGACAGTTTGTCTAACTGTGGACGGATGAATATCTAACGGCCACTTCTAGTGAGAGTACCTATAGTACTAAATCATCTCCATTTATAGAAAGTTTGTCTAACTGTGGACAGGTGAATATCTAACGGACACTTCTAGTGAGAGTACCTATAGTACTAAATCATCTCCATTTATAGACAGTTTGTCTAACTGTAGACAGATGAATATCTAACGCCACTTCTAGAGAGAGTACCTATAGTACTACATCATCTCCATTTATAGACAGTTTGTCTAACTGTGGACAGATGAATATCTAACGGCCACTTCTAGTGAGAGTACCTATAGTACTAAATCATCTCCATTTAAAGACAGTTTGTCTAACTGTGGACGGATGAATATCTAACGGCCACTTCTAGTGAGAGTACCTATAGTACTAAATCATCTCCATTTATAGACAGTTTGTCTAACTGTGGACGGATGAATATCTAACGGCCACTTCTAGTGAGAGTACCTATAGTACTAAATCATCTCCATTTATAGAAAGTTTGTCTAACTGTGGACAGGTGAATATCTAACGGACACTTCTAGTGAGAGTACCTATAGTACTAAATCATCTCCATTTATAGACAGTTTGTCTAACTGTGGACGGATGAATATCTAACGGCCACTTCTAGTGAGAGTACATAAACACAGCTAATTCCAAAGGGTTCACACACTTTTTCTTGCCACTGTATATTATATAACGTTTTTAAGTTTTCTTTTAGGGTTAGGGTACGAATTAGTCATCATCATTAACATTATATATTTAAGTAAATGTGTCTGAGATTTATACCTGCTGGTTGAGTTCCATGATCTCGGCATCGCTGCCTCCGTTCCGTGACACCTGCATGTTCCGTCTCATGCCAGTTGAGGGGTGGAGCTTATGGCACGTGGTGGGGCTGGCATGGTTTTGGGTGCTGTTGGTGATGTCCGCTGAGGCCCTATAATGAAACAAACTTATCAGCAAATCAAATCACACCACCTCATACATCAGCCAATCAAGTAGTCGGTTTCATTCAACTGAGAGAATCCCTACTACCCTTTTGATAAACCGTTTACAATACAATGCACGACTAATTTATTATAATTAAATCATTCATATCAAGTAAATCACAAAACTATCGACAGTGGACCGGTCATCTTGATGTTAGACATACATTTCAAAAAGCTCACATGAAATCACATCAATATAGAATTCAAACCAGTAAACAAGCAAAAAACCTCAGAGATTTGTGGAGCAAAGCTTCAAACGAAACTCAGCAGCCGGCAGCAACACTACGCAAACACACATGTGTGTGTGAACACCATAGCGGTGTGTTACCTGCTGATCTAGGAGGATTCTTGGGCTTGTGGAAAATGACTTCACCTGGGTTGGGTACAGGTGAGGCGTCTTGACCCTGTCGCTCAACTGAGGGTCGTACTCCTTCCCATCGTAGTTGGCATCGAAGAGTTTCTTAAACCATTGAGTTTACTAAAATATGCTGACCTGGCAGCTTTGAGTGCATGTTTGTAGCTACAGACACTATCCTTCCATGCACCCTGAATTACTTCTAATTTTGTATTTTTCCACATGCGCTCCATTTTCCGAGCTGCTCTCTTGAGAGCATGAGTGTGATCATTGTACCATGGTGCAGGGCTTATTTCGGGGCGACAACATCAAGGGTGCTAGAGAAGACTGCATTTAAATTTGTTGTTATTTCATCAAGTTCTTCTGGGCTTTGGGGTTTATTGAGTATATGAGATAGATCTGGAAGAGTATTAGTGAAGCTATCTTTAGTGGTCGAAAGAATAGTTCTACCTGAATGATAGCGTGGTGTAGATTGAGTAACATTATCTGATCGCAGCATGCAAGAGACGAGGTAATGATCCGAGATGTCATCACTCTGCTGCAGAATTTCTATATTATCAACATCAACTCCATATGACAGAATTAAATCTAGCATATGATTATGGCGATGAGTTGGTCCTGTTACATTTTGTCTGACTCCAAGAGAGTTGAGAATATCGATAAATGCTAATCCCAATGTATCATTTTCATTATCTATGTGAATGTTGAAGTCACCAACAATTAAGGCTCTATCTACAGTAACTACAAGATCTGATAAAACATTTGCAATTTCACTAAGGAAATCAGAATAAGGCCCGGGTGATCTATACACTGTAGCAAGGGTAAAGGATGACAGAGAATTTTTATTTATATTTGTATTTGACTGTGTCACATTAAGCATTATTAGTTCAAAAGACTTACATTTATATCCTGTCCTCTGAGTAACACCAAAAACTTCACTGTAAATTGTAGCAACACCTCCTCCTCGACCCTTCAGACGAGGCTCATGTTTATAACAATAACCTGGGGGAGTAGATTCATTTAAACTAATATATTCATCCGGTTTAAGCAGGTTTCAGTCAAACAGAGCGCATCCAATCTATGATCTGTAATCATTTCATTGACAATTAGTGCTTTGGTAGCACTAGAAGCAACCAGAAGCGCTGCACCCTGCAGCCCATCTCTCTCATGAAGCGCTCAGAATCATTTTAGTGAGACGGTTCTTTCAATGATTCACGTGACCCCTGCGCAGCCTTAAATGGATAATCAGGGTTCAACACAAGTTCAGCTCAATCGACAGCATTTGTGGTATAATGTTGACGCCACAAACATTTGTTTCGACTCGTCCATCCTTTCCACAACTGTGTGTTCCAGTGAGACACTTACAATGCAAGTCAATGGGGTTTAATCTGTCAACATTAAAATACTCACTGTTTTAATAGTACAGACACAAGACATAAACAATATGTGTGTTAGCAAGATTTTACTGTCATTAAATCACGCACTGACCACATCTGTGGAACGTTAAAGTCAATTGTACAACTTGGTTGCCATGACGACGTGATGCCAACAAACCTGAAAACCCTGAAACGACTGTAAAAACGAATATTGATAACTCAAATAATACAGATGTTTTAACAAAGGTATCAATATAATGTAAGTGCTTCTATAACACTCCAATATCTGACTCCCATTGACTTCCATTGACTCCCATTGTAAGTGTCTCACTGGAACAGAGATTTATGCTTGTATTTAAAGAAAAGGAGGGACGAGTTGAAATTAAATACAAGCAAAGACTTTAGGATGCTATAAGTAACAGTATGTCCAACATGAAATGAAGAAAGTATTGTTTTGCTCTGTGAAACATTTTATATATATATATATATTAGTAACTTTACTGTTTATTAACTCTGTTTCTTATGCTGCTAAATCCACTTATATTGGAGAGGCAAGTGGTTTATTTTTGGCTTGTTTCTCTTGTGAGATCTGGCAACACTGCAGCTGGTATTTCACCCACCCCTTAGTGCAGAGTCACTTTAAAAAGAACATTATTAACCATTCATTTATTTTGTTCTAGCCGGTAATCATTTGGAAAGGAAGCTGCGGAACTAAATGTTGTGCTCAGAACGAACCGAAATGTAAAACTTGACATATAATAATAATAATAATAATAATAATAATAATTTGTCTTGTCATTATCTGTTTTGTGTATTAATGCTTTGGCAATATTGTATGTAAACACAATCATGCCAATAAAGTACTTTTAAATTGAAAATTGAAATTGACTGTCAAGACCGCTTTTCATGAAGCAATTCTCTCTCTCACTCACTCACTCACTCACTCTGTCTCTCTCTGTCTCACTCGCGCACTCACTCACTCACTCACTCACTCTGTCTCTCACTCTCTCTGTCTCACTCTCGCTCTCTCTGTCTCACTCACTCACGCACTCACTCACTCTGTCTCTCACTCTCTGTCTCTCACTCTGTCTCACTCGCTCTCTGTCTCACTCTCTCTCTGTCTCACTCGCGCACTCACTCTGTCTCTCTCTCTCACTCTGTCTCACTCGCTCACTCACTCTGTCTCTCTCTGTCTCACTCGCGCACTCACTCTGTCTCTCTCTCTCTCTGTCTCACTGCCTCACTCTCTCTGTCTAACTCGCTCACTCACTCACTCTGTCTCTCGCTCTCACTCTGTCTCACTCGTGCACTCACTCACTCACTCACTCTGTCTCTCTCTGTCTCACTCACTCACTCTGTCTCTCTCTCACTCTCTCTGTCTTACTCATGCTCTCTCTCTCTCAAATTCAAATGAGCTTTATTGGCATGAAAAATAAAAATGAACAAAGTAGAACAAATTCTGTATCGAACAAGTGTGGAAAAACAGGGAAAAAATAAATAAAATAAAAAGTGTATATGCTTTCAGTGGTGTGTGAGTGTCTCTCTCTCTCTGTGTCTCACTTGCTCTCTTTCTCTCTATTCACAGTCTATTCAAGTGAACAGAGGCTGATATAAAACGCTGTGCTACTGCTGATTGAAGAGTTATTCATTCTGAATTGTTCTTGGCATACAAACGGATGCTGAAGTTATTCCTAACTAAAGAACTGAAAACATAATACCTAGCAAAGTATGCCAGCATCACGTTATACACCGCAGCGATGAACACTTTGTTTTCCTACTTTGAGTCATGGAACGCCGTGTTCAGGACAAAGGTGGATTTGTCTCATTAAACTTACTGGATCCTGGAGAATATTCTCCTTACACTCACATCCTCTGACGCTACCTCAGACAGACCACAGGCTGTTTTTACCATATGATTTTTACAGAGGCGAGTTCGACTGTCTGATGCAAGACTTACATAAGCTGTGATATTTCAAAGCCCCTCAACACCTCGTTGGGAGGAACACGACTATTACATGTTCTCTGATGTGAGAGGTCACAGGAGAGATGCTCTTTACAGAACGTGCAGTTAAACAGATTTATTTCTGACCGTGTGAGGCATTACTTCACTGAGCATGCAGAACTATAACACAATCTGTTTGCAGGTATATCCAACACACTGTATTACTCCAGATGACTGGGAGTGCTGGCATCCCATTGAGGTGTTTTCAGAATAGTGGAATTTATTTAGTCCTTTTGCATTTCTGTTCAAATCATGCATAGCTCGATTTTTGACCACCTACATAAGTTTATTAAGAGAAGCACCATAAATCTGCAAGCTCAGAGAGTCCACGGGGATCCTTGGAACCATGATGCAACTGTCAATCAAACAGCCAGTGTACTCATAGACACCAATGAGTATATCTTCAGACTTAAAGATGCAATGGCTGAGTTTAAAACAATGTTTAGATGTGTATGTGACACTTAAAGGAAATAATATATATTTTAGAGGGGAAAAACATCCAAAAAGTCCCATAGTAATATCATTTAAAGTACCATGTAAATGTCATGTTGCTGTATATGAATATGGTGATAATTCAGTACTATGGTACTGCCATCTACTATCACTGTAAGGGGTGGTTTATGTTTATTTTTCTATTGCCAAGCCATGTTTTGATATTCATTTTAAATATGCATTGAAATATGTATGTGGCAGGGCGGAGGGCCTAATCAGGCTAATTAGCTCTCGAGCGGGATAAGGGCCGACCGAAGACGGCAGTGCGAGAGAGAGTTACGGGCAGCTGTCTGACACCTTTTGTGTGTTTGTCTTTTTGCTTAAGTTTATAATTAAAATATTATTTATATTGTCAAGCCGGTTCTTGACGCCTCCTTTCCATTAACTCCTTTACACTGGTGCCGAAACCTGGGAAGGAGGAGGGATGTGCCGTAGTGGAGTTCTCACTGCTACCATCCACCCCAACGGAGCAGCCGCGGCCATCTGCCGGAGGATGGAGGAGCCCGGCCGCCTGAAGGTGGAGGAACGGCCACCAACCGCGAGGGGAGGAGGGGCTCCCAACCAACTGCCTGGAGCGGTTACCGCTGCCAGGGGTGGGGGAGAGACCCCTACCATCCACCAAAAATATGGAGGGGCATTCTGTCCGTCAGGGGGCGGAGGACTACCTCCGATCCGCCTGGGGATGCGTGGCTGTCATCCATTAAGAGTGTGGAGGAGGGGCCGAGGACCAAGCTATGGCGTATCGGAGAACCGATGAGTAAGTGTTTTTTTTTCTCTCTCCCACTCTCTTTTAAAAATGTTTTGTTAATTTGGCATGATCGCTGTTACGGCGTGTATGTGCCACCCTTTTTTTTGTTTCCCTCAGACGAGGTTGACCTGCCGGCAGACGGGCAGAAGTCACACCCCTCCCCAGGAAAGGGGGGGTGTTATGTCATGGCACCGGCATGAAAGAACGAGGGAGGAATGTGGCAGGGCGGAGGGCGGGTTAGGGGCCGTGTGTGCGGAATCACGAATATCTAATATCTTAACACTTTTACTATAGCCCATGACTCATTTTAACATTTGCATTACATAATCAACTTTATGTTAAAGTTTGATTAAATTGTGTGGTAGCTCAACTGATAGAGCATTACACTTGTGATGTAAAGGAGCAGGATACAAGTCCTGAAGAGCACACGGGTCCACACCTGAACCCGATGTGTCAGGGTTTGTGTAGGGATGAGGCGAGAGAAAGGATACAAATGCAGAACTTTAATGGTGAACAACAGAAGTGGATACAATGATGAAGGTATCAAATGATGAAGGTAAACAAACTCAACAGCAGTATGCTGGATTACAACACTCCACATACAAGCAAGAACTGACACTGGAACAAGCAACAAGAGTATATATATACACTAGGGATAACAAGGAGGCAAGGAACATGTGGAATACAATTAGGGTAATGGATAGGAAGACAGACATAATAGAAAGAAAGAAACAAACCTTCAAACGAAGTGTCTCTTGTGAATTTATAACAAAGAGTCCTTAGGTGAAAAACACAAGAATGATGTTTAAAATGCCGCTATTGAAGCCCCAAAATAAAGGAAAGTCACTAAGTGTATTCGACTTCATGTCCATCGCAGATATAAGAGTAGTATGCCATAAACATGGCGTTTATTCTGACACCTCCAGTTCAGCGAAAACTCACAACTCTGTGCTTTTATAACCGTACATCATGTTTATATTATGTTAGATTAGGTTTGTCATAGTAATGTTTATTCATAAAAAAATGATGGGACATTCTTCTTATACAAACAACAAGCACTGTATTAAGCAGCACCTTTTCAAATGCACAATGTTTCTGGGTATTGAATTCCACTCCATCTGCACGAAACCAAACATCTTGTGATCTTCCATGACTGGTGCAGGTTCGGCAGATGACAAGAAGCGCAAGAGTCCAGCTTGGCGGTGCTCTTTTTCACTCCTCCAACTGCAACCTGCAAATCGATATGCAGTTCAAGTCAAACACACCTATTTAAGCGGAGCCCAGAGACAGGTGTAGACCAGGGCAGAGCCCGTGGCCAGGAAAGTGGCTCCAGGAAGGGAGCGGGGTCCGGTGGTTTGGTCGGAGTTTGTGGAATATCCAGATACCAGGATGGAACTGGCAGAGGAATAGTGGAGCTACAGGAGGCAAAGGGGGCGGTGCCACAGAAGGCTCAAGAGGCAGAACAGCTGGAAGTTCAGGGGGCAGAGCCGCTGAAGGTAGAGACTCCAAGGGCAGAGCTGCTAGAAATGGAGGCTCAGGAGATGGAGCTACAGGAGGCAAGGGGGGCGGTGCCACAAAAGGCACAAGAGTTAGAACAGCTGGAAGTTCAGGGCGCAGTGCTACAGTATGCTTAAGCGGCTGAGCTACAGGAAGTTTAGGGGCTGTGCCTAAGGAGCCAGAGCAGGCAGAGCCATGGAGGCCTTGGATGGTGGCACCGCAGAGGACAGGGCCATGGAAGGAGTCTCAGGAGGAGGAGCGGGAAGCAGAAGGGACTCAGTTGAGGGGGTCTCCAGAACCACTGGATCTAGGAGCAGCATGGTTGGGACGCCGAGGAAGGGACCACTGGAGTTGAGAGCAGAAGGTCAGCCCCTATAATGTGTTGGCGATGAAATCCTGAAGAGACAGATGATCACAATCTAAAGGGACCAACTTCCTCACAGTGCCATTAAGTACAAACCAGAACATAGCTCAGAAGGATCTCTCATTCCAGTTGAACTGAGCAGCCAGAATGATGCGGTGACATTTTTTATCTCACATTTGCTTTTTCTGACACTATCGATTAGGTTTAGTTTCAAGTTTTGGGTTGAGAGGTCTGTTTTGTTGATTTAAATCTCATTTTGTTGATTTAAAACTCAGCATTAACCTTAAAAACATAATCTGTTTAGGAGAACATTTAACATAACATTTTATCTCAGATGTCACTTTGCAAAAATTTTGTTAGTCACATGATTTGTGTGAAAGTGAATAGAAGTCACTGTTGTTGTAGCACCTCTAATGTTCATTTCACCAGGAAGCAACCACAATACGTACACAGTAAACACAGAAAAACACAGAAAAATTATTTCGCATAAAGGTATGGTAACGTGATTCTGAGACAAGGTTGGAAAAATAGTGCCTTTCTTAGGCAGTAAACTGGAGGTTAGAAGGCATCAAGACATGTCCAAATCCAAAATTCACGTTAAATATTACAATGCCTCCATCTAATTGATTTTTAAGCCACCAGAGATGTACATTTCACATCCAAAGATCAGTTGAAAGATGTAAATAGATGTATAAATATTATAGTTTTCTCTCTAGTCTTATAAATAATAATAGTAATAAAAAAAATACAAAAGATTCTTGTACTATAAAATGCAAAACAGGACAAAGTCATCATTGAAGTTGTCCATACTAGAAGGGTTTAATCCTTGTCTTCTGAAGTGATGCAATATCAGTTTTGGGTGAGAACAGTGGTGTTGTAGTGACTGAAGATTGATACATTTTCGGGACAACCTTTCATCTTCGAATTGTATTAAAAAAACCAGCACGGGTGCAGTGACACTCAGTACTTTCCCAAATTTCTGTAGCATCACCTCAGTATAATTAAAAGGTACAGGTCAAAAGCCTCCTCGTTGTTCTGGCGGCCATACTTATCATCACTCGTTTTAGGTGGGCATACGCAAAATCCTTTGAAAGGTAGATGGGCATATGGTGTATGCCCTAGAGACTATTCTGCTGGGTGAGAACAGACCAAAATGTAACTCCTTTTTCTCTATAAATCTTGACATCTGAAGTCTGCCAAGCAATCATGATCTGAAGCTCGATTGCACATGCTTATTTGCATGCTCAGACAAGCACCAGGAAGGGTAATGATGAAATAATTTAGGTGATCTGGTCAGCGAGGCTGCTGCCTTTGGTTTCGGTCTCTGCCATTGTCTCTCACTGCACTAAAGAGCACGAGACATTTAGGGCAATGGATAGATCTTATAGTACATATTTAGATATGTTTAAGAGGGGAGATCATCTTTTGTTAATGAAATACGTAAGTGCCTGACTGAATAAATGACACACAGACATTAATATTCATTCCACCAGTCCTTCTCCCTGAGAGATACCGGTCATATTCCCAACACATTCTTTATTAGATTAACTGTGTCTGTCTACTTCCCTCCATGTAATGAACCACTCCATCCAGACAGTGACTTGGCTTTCTTATCATGGTAAATTTGATTATTTCTTTGTGGCACAACAAATTTCACAAGGGATTACATTGATCTTCTTAGCATGCTACAAGAGCAACCGTTAAACTCACGGCCAGATACAATCAGTGTGGCAGACAAGCTTCTCGTTCATCGGGAAAGGAGGAAGCATGAACCAGATAAACAATCAAAACTAAACACAGTTATGTGTGCGCCTCTCTCTCTCCCTCTCTTTGGTGTCCCTGGCTTGTCCTTTTATTTCTCTCCTGCTGATTGGGCAACTCGGCGCCGTGCATGAATCCTCTTGCCCCCTGCCAGGCCCTCTTCCTTGTCACATACCCCCACTGCCCGATTCAGGCTGGGGAAACCTCCGGTCTGAGTGCCCCCCCCCCATGGCCATTCCATTGCCAGCTGGTCTTCCCTGCCTCCTGGGTACCTGGGGAGGACAAGGGGAGGGGAGAGAGAAAGATAGTGGGAGTGACACAGAGAGGGAGGGAGAGAGAGAGAGAGAGAGAGAGAAAGAAAAACTCTGGTTCCCGACCACTCCACCATTCCGTCCTCAGCCAGATGTCCAGCGATCCTCCACGATGTGGGCGATGGCACTGGATTCTACCACATGGTGGCCGGCAGCAGCTCCTCTATCCCCCAGGAGATGGCTACGGGTTCTCCATCCCCTGGCGGATGGTAACACCTCCTCCGCTTCCTGGCAGACAGCAGTTGTTTATCCATCCCCTGGCAGATGGCAATGGCTCCTCCGTCTCCCAGCGGACCGCTCCAGTCCCATCGAACCACTCCTCTCCTTGGCATCGCAATCCTCCGTCAGCGAGTGCTCTGATGAAGCGTCTTCCTCCAGTCCCGGATTTTGGCACCAGTGTGACAGACAAGCCTCTCATTCATTGGGAAAGGAGGAAGCAGGAACGATATTAACATTCAAAAAGACTTTAATTCAAGAGAAAACACTGAACTGAAACATAACAAAAGCGCACACACAGCCTCGTGCATATCTCTCCCTCTGGCGTCCCCTGCTCCTCCTTTTATCTCTCTCCCGCTGATTGGGTAACTCAGCACTGGTCATGACTCCTCTCGGCCTGGCCATGCCCCCCTCCTCATCACAATCAGCTTTCTATCAGATCAAATCATGTGTTTCACTTCATTATCCCATTCATTAATGCATAAGAGAGAACCTTTCAATTTCAGAGCTGAAATAACCCGAAAGAGACCCGTGTGATGCAAATCCTCTAATTGAATGCTAATTACTTGGTTTTCAATGCAAATCTATTCATTGAAAGTCTTGAATCTGATGTCCCTCTTTGGAGAAAAAGGGCACTTCAAGTTCCTAAAGTTCTTGATGGCTGACTTAACAGTGTACTCATAGGAAAGACACTAACCAGATCACTCAGATCCAGGGATTCCTAGATCCAGGAGCTGTCCGGTCCAAAGGTGCTGAAACTTTGGTCAAAATATGTCCTGGAGTTTGTCTTCTGGAAATGAAAATAACAAGGAAATACTGACAAACATGGAAGTTGTTTGTAACCTTGTCGAGGCACCGAAATGTATAAAATATAACAGAATTTAATTACAGAAATAATGATGGCCGATGAATCTGCTGGCTCTGAATTCTATCGTTCTGATAATTCGTAATTTTGTCTTTAATCTCAAAATATTATGGCTTTATTCTTGAAATCTTAGATTACATTTTTTCACCCCAAGGCACCATTCCACCATCGTATGTTATATCACCACTCAATGTCCAATGTAAAATCTGGGTCCTGCTCTATACGATGTAATCAGACCATTAATCAAATTCATTAGAGGAAATCCCAAGTGACAGACTGTTGTCCACGACTCTCTAACAAGCACTTGGTTTGACAGCACGCGTGTATTTTTTATATAAGCAGTGTTTCAGCAGATTCACATCAATAAGGCATTTGTCTCCCTTGAAGCGAGTCTTCCAGACTGTATTCTCTTTCTGTGTTCACTTCATCATATGTTGACGGCTGGTGAGGTGGGACTCACTGCCCACATTTGAGTGAGTGGTTCGTAGCCCAAGGTCTCGCTGGCTGAACGTATGCATCATGGGATGGAGTCACGCATGCTTCATGAATCATGTGATCAGAGCAAAGACCATCAAGTAGCGCAAAGTCTCTCTACTGAAAATGCCCTGTTCATTAAGACAAGGGAACAGCAAATGAGTCTATGAATAAATCTTTCACTCTAACTGACGCTGACAGCATCAGGGCATGAGTAACATGAGCGTGAGTGTTTTTCCTGGAAATCCTGTTTCTCTTGCTTTTATGTACACACAAATCTGAGAGTAAAATCAGAAGGAATCAAATGTTAATTCAAGATACTTCTGCATAATTCTTATGAGGAGGCCTAGATGATATCTGTGTGCACAGAACTCTATTTGAAGTTCTGTGTTTTCCTTGTTGTGTCTCTGTTCTCTGTGTTCCTCTTGATTGATTCCAGCTGTGTCTTGTTAACCTTGGTAGTTCTTTTGTATATATTGCCCTCCTGTTCTCTCTGTCTTTGCCAGATGTTAACCTGTATGGATGCAATGGTTTGTTCTATGGTTATGTTTAGCATTATTTATGTTTATTTCTCTGAGTTTTAATTAAAGAAGCCTGCACATAGACCCTTCTTCTCTCACCTTATTCCACAAGTGTTACAGAACAACTGACCAGACTATGAATCTAGCGACTTGGCGATTGTTGTCTCGCAGACAAGGAGATGAATCATCAAGCAATATATAGAGCAGTTCTGCAGTCTTGCCCAAAGTGACAGCTGGGGCGTGGTCAAGCGTCCGTCTGGAGTGATAGAAAGCGGTAGGGGCGCTTGCACCTGAGCTAAATTATGGTTAACACCTGTCTCTAATTACAGCGAGCACGGCATAAAAGAGCCACATTGCCAGCAGACCAGAGAGAGAGAGAGAGTCTGGGTCATAAAGCTCTTCTGAAGCTAAAGAGTGTTGTGAAAGTGTGAAGCTGACATGTTGTGGTGACCCTGTAAAAGAGAACCCAAGTTACTCCATTAAAACCTTTTACCTGATTTGAAGAAACCTGTTTCCCCATGTCCTCCCTGAGAAAGTCTCTACACCCAGGATTTCAATTGAGGAGGTTTTTTCTCAAGGACTGCTATTTTTTTGGACTTAATGAGCCTGTAAAATCCTGTCTGCCAGGACTTTCCTTGGTCGAATTCATTGAAATATGCGTTGAGGCTCACATTCTCACCTTACACTGTAAGGTGTGGCAGTTATCTGTGCAGTTGCCAGCGCCCACACCTGCCACGGTCAAGGAGCAAGAGCCAGTGTCCGCCTCGTCCATCCCAGACCCAGCACCCACATCTGCCTCGTCCGTCCCTGAGCCAGTGCCCGCCTCATCCATCCTGTCTGTCCCAGACCCAGCGCCCGACTCGTCCGTCCTGAACATCCCAGAGCCAACACCCACTTCAACCATCCCAGAGCCAGCGCCCGCATCGGCCTCATCCGTCCCAGAGCCAGTGCCCGCATCGGCCTCGTCCATCCCAGAGCCAGCCCGCATCCGCCTCGTCCGTCCCAGCACTCAGCATCCACCTCGTCCGTCCTCTCCATCCCAGACCCAGCGCCAGCATCTGTCTCGTCCGTCCCAGACTCAGCACCTGACCTCGTCCGTCCTTTCCATCCCAGAGCCAACACCCGCTCCGTCCATCCTAGAGCCAGAGCCAGGCCTGCCTCATCCATCCCATCATCCCAGAGCCAGCGTCTGCCCTGTCCATCCCACAACCAGTGCCCGCTTTGTCCATCCCAGAGCCAGTGCCCACCTCGTCCGTCCTGTCCCTCCAAGAGCCAGCGACCATGTCCGTCTTATCCATCCCAGAGCCAGCACCCTTGGCCACAGAGGATGTTCCCACAGTAGTGCTCCCGGCCATCAGGAGGAGGAGGAGGAGGAGGGCCTTCACATATATCCTCCTCCTCTCACCTTGTTCCTGCAAACATCACACAAACTTGTGTTTTTATCTAGATGCAAATGTAATAGAATTTTTTACAATGAGTAAACTAACATTAATATACAGAACATCTATGATGAAATACATATGCCACAACTTATTAATGTACCCAAAATAGTTTGGCTCATAGGTTGTTCAAATTGCAGACTTGTAATTTGAGACATTGAGATTTCTGATTTCTTCTGACCTGGCAACCATGCAGAACACTCTTTCATCGGCCAAAAGTACAGTAAGATCTTCTATTTTCACACTTCAAGTCTTTCTTCAAACTGCTTAAGTATTCAAACTAACCAAGCATATAACCTTCAAACTTTGAATCTCTCTTAAACTGTCCAAGAATTGAAACTACCTTCAGAAATGACCTTCAGGCTTCAAGACGTTTTTCAATCCGTCAGATAAGACTTTGTCTGCAAGTCAACATTCAAAGGCGATCTTGGCAAACTTTCCTTTTCTAGTTCTCTGCGTTCTTCAATCTTCATTGCTTGTGCCATTGTTTGAAAGGTCCACTCAAGTTTCAAATGAAGCTGTCAGGATCGCAGGTGAGGACTCAATCGCAGAGAAAGTGTAACAGTCTTTAATTATCACAGCAGGCAGGTGGAAAGTGGCACAGGCTGCTGATTGGAATGTCCAGGAAGGATATTGGAGCACCAAGGCTGATGATGGCAGTGATCTGAATGCAGAAGGCGAGTAATATATTCCACAGCATAATGACATCAACGAGTCCAATAAATAGGTTATCAACAGGGTGAGGTATGTCCAACTGGATGAAGCATACCAAGCAGAGTTAAAAGCAGGCAGACAGTCAGGCAGATGGCAAGACTGAATGACAGGGGCACCGGAACAGTCTGGCAACGAGACTATATAGGCAAAGCTAATGAGGAACAGGTGAGGCCATGCAGTAGAGGGAAACACAAGGACAGACATGCAGGCATAACCAGATAACTATGAGAAAAGCATTGATCAGATCAGCCTAAATAGTTTATATCTGAATATTCATATCAGGTCATTAAATGGTAAATGGTCTGCACTTATATAGCGCTTTTTAACCTTAACGGTATTCAAAGCGCTTTACACTGTGACTCATTCACCCATTCACACACCAATGATGGCAGAGCTGCATGTAAGGTGCTAGTCTGGCATTTGGAGCAACTTTGGGTTCAGTGTGTTGCCCAAGGACACTTCGGCATGTGGAGTCATGTGGGCCGGGAATCAAGCCGCCAACCCTGCGATTAGCGGCCGACCCGCTCTACCACCTGAGCCACAGCCACCCTCTTTATTTCTACACAATAACTACACTTAGAATGCAACATGTACTTGTGTTATGATTGGCACTGATGATGCACGGTAAGAGTGTAGAGCTACCAAATGAATGTTGATTGCATAGCTCAGATCATTGAATCTCAAGAGAATTTGACGAGAAATGTTTACAAATGCAGACATTAGTATCTTGGCCAATTTGAGCACAGTTTGAGACATTCGTTGAGATCCCTTCTGCAATATGTGAGATTAAGGGACAAATGAAAGCCATACAGGTTTGGAGTGACAAAAATGTCATTTTAAGAAATGCTGTTTTGAAACTTTACACATTTTCACAAGTGCTTTCCAGTTCTGTGCAGTCTGCTTTAGACGGTCTGTGAGTGAGCCGTCTGAAGCTGAGACTAAATAGCATGAGAATACATTAAGATGAGGAGCAGGAGAGATAATTAAGAGCAGAAATAATGATGATGAGGAGCAAAAGAAGAGAGGAACCGCTCACAGCAGTGAAAATAAAGCACACACGTATTGACAGCGAGGCAAGACGAAAGAAAGGAAAGATGAGACGACAGTGTTCGGATCTGTTGCTTCAGCAGAGGAGGGATTTCAGGACTGCAGTGGCCCATCTTTGGCATCACACACATCGTTTTTCTCAAGCTGGATTACAGATGTGAAAAAGACCTTAATCCGTCACACTGAGTCCTGAGATAGAGCCGGAGACCCAGAGGTGACGTGAACCGTGAAACCGAGATCACATGACACAATCAAGAATCTCTACATCATTACTGCCACACTTTAATGATCTGTCTCTCCATCCATCCTGTACACCTTCATGTAAGCTTGTAAGAATCCAGAAGCATTGCATTACATTAACTTACATTAATATCATGTTCAAAGCTAAAAGTCAGATGAGAGAGTAAACCATGGTGCTTATTAATCACAAGTCAGTGACCATTTGAGTGACTGAGCTGTGATTTAAAAAGAAAACAGGGTGGAAGTTATTGAGCATGCAACAAATTGACAAATGATAAATCAGAGATATGCATTGGATGGATGGACAGGATAGTATATAGAAGTATAGCTTATACCAAGATGGATAGATGTGTATAGTGTTTTCAAAAGTGGCAGATATCCCACACAGACCACATAAAAAGCTAGTTGCATGGTTAGATTTGACATCTATTGGGACTGAGGGATTTGTTAACATGAGCAATAATAATAATAATATTGTAGCTTCTGCAACATCAAAGGAAATTGAAGAAGAAAGGCACAAGTAAGCTTCATAAATGAGCTTTGATAATGTGACCGTTTGGTCAACTTTTATGTTATGCCAGCTGGATGCTGTCAGGAGGACCTGCATCCCCCCCCCCAATTAGTCAGAGAATTGGAAACTTGGCTGCTGACATTGAACTCTGATAATTGCTTTTTTTGCTCACAGATATTTCGAATCCATTTCAACAGATGGACAATCAACAGAAAGCATGAAAAACAGCTTGATGGGGTTGAGAAACTGGGAGTTGAAGATTATTCTGTTTACTTAATGTTGGTGGTTTCGGTTTTTGATTTTGCCTCACAAGAAGCAACATGGTGGCTGTTTTGGACACGCCCCCTTTTTGTTGTCAGGTGGGCAGCTCGCCGGCTTCCAATCAAGCATGGCATTGGGGCAAAGTCAGATGTGTAGACTGGGCATATTGTTTTTGAAGACATTCTTTGGATTATTGGTTTATCAATTGTTTTATGGATTATAATACAGCACTTCTGGTAAGATTGGTGAATTCTTCTTGACTCTTTAAGATGCAAATCAATCAAGAGGACAGAACCTGAATTGTTGGTGTATGAAAGTGAGTCAGAGTTTGGAGATCAGTTAGTCATTTGTTAGCAAATATTTACACACACACAAATTATTATTAGTGAGTTTTTGCTCTTTTTAGTGACCAAATATAACCCCTCCAAAGGCTATAAAAGTAGAGAAAAAGAAACATTATATCTCACTGGAATAAACCGATCAGTAGTGAGATTAATGCTTGACTCGCACATACACAAGTGCCCGAGGATGCCATTAAGTTCCAGCACTGATTTGTTTCTGAATCCGCTTCATCGGAGGTTTCCTGCATGTTGGCATTTCCCAAAAGTTCTTGGTTTGTTTACTGCATGTGAAAGCAGGTCAGAACTTTCATTTACACAGAACTGTTTAACAGACTACTTCCCTTCCCATGAGAGAGTAAATGAGAACGAGAAACCATATATGTGTGTGTGTGTGTGTGTGTGTGTATATATATATATGTGTGTGTGTGTGTGTGTGTGTGTGTATATATATATATGTGTGTGTGTGTGTATATGTGTGTGTGTGTGTGTGTGTGTGTATATATATGTGTGTGTGTGTGTGTGTATGTATATATATATATATATATATATATATGTGTGTGTGTGTGTGTGTGTGTGTGTGTGTGTATATATGTGTGTGTATATATATATATATGTGTGTGTGTGTGTGTGTGTGTGTGTATGTATGTGTATAATAAATATATATAAGTCTGTATTTCCTAGCTAAAGGCAAATCAATCAAGTTGACATTTGGGAAAGATGAACATGTTCATTTGTATTCAGATCTAATCAATATGACCTTTTTTAGCATATTTTATACCTGTACCATTTAAGGTTTGCTCCGTGGGAGCAGATTATCTCTTGAAAGCACATGTTTGCCAGTCTGCTCCAGTCAGGAGTGATGTTTGTTCATACATGAATCACTTCCATCACAGGTCAGAAAGAGCTGTGCTGAAGCAGATTATTGACATAAAGCCACAGACATCTTTAGGAGGGTGTAGGGTCATATATGATCTGCACATCTGCAACTCTGCACTGTTAATGCTCAGAAAATGTGCTGCTCAAACACAGAGGAAGACACGCATGTGGAAGACTTTTTTGAGCCAATCAATCAAAAACTTGCTCATCAGTGGAGCAATTTATACAACTGGCTCATTTTCAAGCCTTGTCAAATTGTGGCCGCGCCGCTGATGAATACATGCTCCGTATAGCTAAACTCCCATCATATGCAAACCCATTACTGCTGTATAATTACAGGATGTAGAAGAATCAAGAGGCAAACTCAATGAAGTTAAATCAGCTCAATGTGATTAATGTACAGTGCATTCAGAAAGTATTCAGGCCCCTTCATTTTTTCACATTTTGTTGTGTTGCATCCTTATGCTAAAATGCTTTAAAATATAATCTACACTCCATACCAGAACTTTGCAAATTTATTAAAATAGAAAAACTGAAATATCACATTGGCATAAGTATTCAGACCCTTAACCTCGGTACTCAGTTGAAGCACCGTTGACAGTGATTACAGCCTCAAGTCTTTTTGGCTATGATGTGACAAGCTTTGCACACATGGATTTGGGGATTTTCTGCCATTCCTCTGTTCAGTTGACTGGGACACTCCTAGACATTCATAGATTTGTCCCTAAGTCACACTTGCATTGTCTCAGCTATGTGATTAGGGTCATTGTCCTGTTGGAAGGTGAACCTTCATCCTAGGCTGAGGTCGTGAGCGCTCTGGATCAGGTTTTCGTTAAGGATATCTCTGTATATTGCTGCGTTCAGCTTTTCATCAACCCTGACCAGTCCCCAGTCCTGTCGCTGAATAACACCCCCATAGGATGATGCTGCCACCACCATGCTTCACCGTTGGGATGGTATTGCACAGGGGATGAGCGGTGCCTGGTTGACACTTGGAAATGAGGCCAAACTGTTTAATCTTGGTTTCATCAGACCAGCGAATCTTGTTTCTCACAGTCTGAGAGTCCTTTAGGTGCTTCTTTATGTGTCTTGCACTGGCCACTGTGCCATAAAGCCCAGATCGGTGGAGTGTTGCAGTGATGGTCGTCCTTCTGCAAGGCTCAGTTCTGGAGCTCACCCAGAGTAGCCATCGGGTTCTTGGTCACCTCTCTTAGCAAGGCCCTTCTGACACGACTGCTCCGTTTGGCCGGGCGGCCAGCTCTAGGAAGAGTCCTGGTTGTTCCAAACTTCCATTTAGGAATACTGGAGGCCAATGTGCTCTTGGGAACCTTCAATGCAGACATTTTAATAAGAAGTTGCATTAAAGAAATATACTTTTGAGCACTCCATTAATGTCTGTTTCACCATAGATGTCTCGCTAACCCTCAAATTCATTCCACGTCATGCCGAGTCTTTGGAGCTTCTATGGTTCGTTTAATGAGACAACCCCTATAGTATGCATCTTATTACCATTTAATAAGATCCCAAACATCAGGGAAATTTATGATTAAGAAGTATGATTCAAGATGTTCTTTTTTCAAGGGAAGATGGACTGAGGGAAGATATTTCGCCTTTCTGCCGGTCACCTGTTTGAGTTCATTATCATATAATTTAAAAGCAAACACAAAGAACTTTGGAATAGAAATATTATGCATAAAAATAAATGAGTGAATTAATTATAGGCTGTTCCATTTTCTATGTGTAGTTCTGAAAGATTTCCAGTGTCAGCGTTGTGAACGCTTGTGATGTTTATTTCATATTTATTTATAAAACAATGTGTGATGGGGGCAGCATCAAATCCTCAGTTTCAGATGGTTCTTCCTAAATATGACTAAGACTTTGTAGATATATAGATGTGTGTTGTGAAAGGCGCTATACGAATACAAACAACTTGATATGGAGGACGAAAACTGCAAAAAATAATGAATAAATAAATATATTCGTGCATAAATAAATGTATAAATAATTAAATTTGAGAGGAGATATACAAATAAATAAATGCACCCTAAATGCAAAAATAATTTGATTTAAAACATAAACACGTGGTTGGGGAAATGCATAATGCAAATGTTGTCAAGCAGCACTTTTACAACGATCAGCCACAGATGTTTGATTGACATCTAATATTAGCATATTGTGCATAGAAAATACAGAATTACATGCATAAATAAATTCATGATTAAATAAATGTAGAAATATAGATTTAAACTCACCTTTCAAAAATGCATTTCCTTTAACATTTGTGTATTTCCCAACCCACGCGTTTAGGCAGCCGCACACCGGACGAGAAGCACCACGCCGCGGCTAGGACACGGCACATGTATCAAACGTATGTCACGTCGATGCGGTTCACATAGAAGTTACCAAGTTCTTTCCCTTCTTCAAGAATGAACAATGCTGGAGAAAATAATCTTTGTCCTTTTGATAATGATTTGAGTAGTTTTAAGGGAAAATATGCAAGTTGCGATCCGTAGCATCCGGAGTAGTACCCGGGCGCCGCGGACAGATGCAGAGTGGCGGCAGTGTGCATACTCGCATAGAAAACTATTGTTTCAAATTTTACAACACGGCGTCTGCCAGAAGCATCCGGTGTGCGACTCGCCCTTTTATGTTTTAGATTAAATTATGTTTGCATTGATGGGTGCATTTAAATAAATACATTGAAAATATCTATGCATTTATGCACAAATATGTTGGGGGTTCAAAATGAATTATTTATTTATGTATTTATCTATTTATTTATCTTGCATGTTTCGTCCTCCATACCTAAAGTAGCACCTTTTTGAAGTTCCCCAAGAATATCCAACTTAAAAAAAAAAATGTGTTTCTACTTTACAGCTTTAAAGCAAATAGATGCTATTAGTGGTACTTGACATGCGATATGTGTAACGGATAATTCGAAGTTCCCTTTTTTACAACGTTTCTTTTTGGAACTTTGATCCTGCGCGCTTCCCGTTGAGCACCCCGTTGCTAAGCGACGCGTCAACACTCGCTCTAGTTGCTTAGCTGCACTCGAATAAACAATAATGGATCTGCGTGCTCGACAATATTTATCAAAAGCTCAAGAGAAAACAGGTATCACAAACATCATATATATATATATATATATTTAATCAAACTTGAAGACATTAACTGATGTGTTTATTCAGAAAGTGACATTATTGTAATTGTGTTTAGATCGTGTGTCTCTGAGGAAGGCATATGATCTGATCAGAGTTTCAGGTCAGTCTGTGTCTGATGGCAGATCAGTTCTGTCTGAACTCTGTGTGCTGTGTGCAGAACAGTCTCTACAGGTGAGCATCATCATCACTCTTTACCTGTGCTGTTTAAACGCTTAGATCTCTGCCATCATTTCCTCACCCTCATGTTGTTCCAATCCAGTATGACTTATTTCAACCGGATGAGGGATGAGAGGATCATGACTGTGACCGTATCATGTAACTAGTGTATCTGCCGCTACATGTAACGTATCATGTAACTAGTGTATCTTCCACTACATGTAACGTATCATGTAACTAGTGTATCTGCCACTACATGTAACGTATCATGTAACTAGTGTATCTGCCACTACATGTAACGTATCATGTAACTAGTGTATCTGCCACTACATGTAACGTATCATGTAAATAGTGTACCTGCCACTACATGTAACGTATCATGTAACTAGTGTATCTGCCACTACATGTAACGTATCATGTAACTAGTGTATCTGCCACTACATGTAACGTATCATGTAACTAGTGTACCTGCCACTACATGTAACGTATCATGTAACTAGTGTATCTGCCACTACATGTAACGTATCATGTAACTAGTGTATCCGCCACTACATGTAACGTATCATGTAACTAGTGTATCCGCCACTACATGTAACGCATCATGTAACTAGTGTATCCGCCACTACATGTAACGCATCATGTAACTAGTGTATCCGCCACTACATGTAACGTATCATGTAACTAGTGTATCCGCCACTACATGTAACGCATCATGTAACTAGTGTATCTGCCACTACATGTAACGGCCCCCTTTGGATCATCAAGCGATTCTATTGGCGACAAGAACGCTGCATGATTTCGTTTCTCTTATCTCTGTAAACAGGGTGGTAATTACCAGTTTGTAACCTAAATTCTCATAGACCACATAAACATGCCCACACACGCACACGCGCATGCTCTCTCTCTCTCTCTCTCTTTCTCTCTCACACAGATACATACACACACACTCATATACGAGCACACACACTCATATGCATGCACTCACTCACACACACATACACTCACTCACACACACACACACTCTCACACGTGCACACACACTCACATACATGCACTCACTCACTCACACACACACAATACACTCATTCACACACACACACACACAGATACTCACACACTCTCTCACTCTCTCTCTCTCTACACACGCAGATACACACAAAATAGGGGGGATAAGGGGGAGGTAAACCCCCCAATAATCAAAAAATGTCCCCCCTCCCCAATATTTATAATGGAAATGTGTAAATGCTTCATGCTGCAACCCCCCCACCCTCCATAGTGGAAATTATTTTTAACGATAACATATTAACCTTTAAAGACAGACCTACTGTGAGTGAGATCGGAGGATGTTAATCGATGGGATTTGCTTCTGTTGAAGACATCAGTCTGCATTATTTCAACTTCACTTCCTGTGTATTAGCATTTGTTGGCGCATCACAACTAGAGTTACTTTCGTCAGACGAAACTAAACTAAATGGTAAATGGTCTGCACTTACATAGCGCATTTTTAACAATGATGGTAGAGCTGCTTGTAAGGTGTTTGTCTGCCATTGGGAGCAACTTGGGGTTCAGTGTCTTGCCCAAGGACACTTCGACACGTGGAGACATGTGGAGTCATTATGGAGTCATGTGGAGTCACGTGGAGACATTATGGAGTCATGTGGAGTCATGTGGAGTCATATGGATTCACGTGGAGACATGTGGAGTCATTATGGAGTCATGTGGAGTCATTATGGAGTCATGTGGAGTCATATGGAGTCACGTGGAGTCATATGGAGTCATTATGGAGACATGTGGAGTCATGTGGAGACATTGTGGAGTCATTGTGGAGTCATTGTGGAGTCATTATGGAGACATGTGGAGACATTATGGAGTCATTATGGAGACATGTGGAGACATGTGGAGTCATTATGGAGACATGTGGAGACATGTGGAGTCATTATGCAGTCATGTGGAGACAGGTGGAGACAGGTGGAGTCATGTGGAGTCATGTGGAGTCACGTGGAGTCACGTGGAGACACGTGGAGTCATTGTGGAGTCATATGGAGTCATTATGGAGACATGTGGAGACATGTGGAGTCATTATGCAGTCATGTGGAGACATGTGGAGTCATGTGGAGTCATTATGGAGACATGTGGAGACATGTGGAGTCATGTGGAGTCATTATGGAGTCATTATGGAGACATGTGGAGACATGTGGAGACATGTGGAGTCATTATGCAGTCATGTGGAGACATGTGGAGTCATGTGGAGTCATTATGGAGACATGTGGAGACATGTGGAGTCATGTGGAGTCATTATGGAGACATATGGAGACATGTGGAGTCATGTGGAGTCATTATGGAGACATGTGGAGACATGTGGAGTCATGTGGAGTCATTATGGAGTCATTATGGAGACATGTGGAGACACGTGGAGACACGTGGAGTCATGTGGAGACATGTGGAGTCATTATGGAGACATGTGGAGACACGTGGAGTCATGTGGAGTCATGTGGAGTGATTATGGAGTCATTATGGAGACATGTGGAGACATGTGGAGACATTATGGAGTCATTATGGAGACATGTGGAGACATGTGGAGTCATTATGCAGTCATGTGGAGACATGTGGAGTCATGTGGAGTCATGTGGAGTCACATGGAGTCAGGTGGAGACAGGTGGAGACTTAAACGGCATGATACAGGTGACTTGGAACTCTGAAGGTGCAGATTTCGGTTCCTAACAGAGCTCTAAGGAAGCTTTTGTGAGTTTTGCCTCCTAGACTTCAAACACACAGTGCTAGAATATTTGTTTTGATTATCCACAAAGATTGAACCGCACACCATTTTGGTCGTCATCTTGAGTGCGAATAATTTTGTATCTGCTGACATAATTCAAATGTGTCGTCCTAACAGAAAAACACAATCATTTGAACTCCCATCATAACTGGAGAACAGAAGAGCTGACGACAGCGCTGAGCAGATGAGCTTTTGCTCAATGAGATGTGAAGTCAGCAATCTTAAATGGATGGTGAAGCAGGAGCAGCATAACCCTCTGCACTGTGTGTTCAGTCGAGCTGTGTAATATATACTGAGAGTGTGTGAGATAAGCTCAGGGTAATGACAGTCTTCACCTTCAGTGTCAAAGCACATTTCAAGCACCATTATCTGCCTCCTGATGTGGCAAAATATTATATGCCAGTAGGGCAATACAGTATGTTTGATGCTGGCGGGTTTCATTTGTAAAAGCAGTTTCAATGTTTCACAGGGACTCTAGAAAAGAAACGACTTTCCAAACATTTACAAAATGTTACGCATGTATAACAAAAAAGCTTCCTTAGAGCTCTGTTACGAACCGAAATCTGCCACCTATCCATGTCACCTGTATGATGCCGTTTAAGTTTGGGCACAGAGTTTGTGTCTCTGTGTATGCAGAACAACTGAAGTATTCATTTCCTGTTGTCATGTGGTGTGTTTTCAGTTGGGCTGTCGTGATATTGCACAGGACTGTCTAATGATGTATTTCGAAGGGAAACCTCCGGCGAATCAGTTCCTGTGTCGTGCGTATCTGTGCCAGGCGCAGCTCATCTCTCCATATGCCATTACCACAGAGGTAAGTAAAAACAGTGTTGTGTGCCCACCATTTCTGTCCTACAAAGGTCAAATATGGGTCACATAGAAACTACACCTACACTGAAATTTAGATGAGTCAAACCGGTCTGTCACGGGGCAGATTTTAGAATAAAGCCTGGATGCAAGTAATGCCAACTAGAGAAAGTCTGATATATATATTTATTTTTTTTATTTTTATCAAATTGTTTATTATGTGTCCAAAAGTGTTGATTATTCATGTTTTTGACATGTTAATCATAAATTAGCATAATTCATTATTATTCAAAGTAATCATCCAATCACTGTCAACCATGTTAAAATAAAATTATACATTATAAATGTTGAATCTATGAACTGATGATCATCGTCCCATGTGTGTCAAACATGTTGAGTGATCCAAACATCATCTGCAGCCTGAAACTGAACTTTTGATCAGATTTTAGGAGTGAACGCACTTAACTGCATAGAGAGATATAGGATGCTCCCTATTTAGTGCATGACTTAACCTCCAGTGTGCTGTCTGTCTGCACTGGTCTCAGAACAGTTATAGGAGAGCTATAGGATGCTCCCTTGCTCCCTATTTAGTGCATGACTTAACCTCCAGTGTGCTGTCTGTCTGCACTGGTCTCAGAACAGTTATAGGAGAGCTATAGGATGCTCCCTTGCTCCCTATTTAGTGCATGACTTAACCTCCAGTGTGCTGTCTGTCTGCACTTGTCTCAGAACAGTTATAGGAGAGCTATAGGATGCTCCCTTGCTCCCTATTTAGTGCATGACTTAACCTCCAGTGTGCTGTCTGTCTGCACTGGTCTCAGAACAGTTATAGGAGAGCTATAGGATGCTCCCTTGCTCCCTAATTAGTGCATGACTTAACCTCCAGTGTGCTGTCTGTCTGCACTGGTCTCAGAACAGTTATATGAGAGCTATAGGATGCTCCCTTGCTCCCTATTTAGTGCATGACTTAACCTCCAGTGCTGTCTGTCTGCACTGGTCTCAGAACAGTTATAGGAGAGCTATAGGATGCTCCCTTGCTCCCTATTTAGTGCATAACTTAACCTCCAGTGTGCTGTCTGTCTGCACTGGTCTCAGAACAGTTATATGAGAGCTATAGGATGCTCCCTTGCTCCCTATTTAGTGCATGACTTAACCTCCAGTGCTGTCTGTCTGCACTTGTCTCAGAACAGTTATAGGAGAGCTATAGGATGCTTCCTTGCTCCCTATTTAGTGCATGACTTAACCTCCAGTGTGCTGTCTGTCTGCACTTGTCTCAGAACAGTTATAGGAGAGCTATAGGATGATCCCTTGCTCCCTATTTAGTGCATGACTTAACCTCCAGTGTGCTGTCTGTCTGCACTGGTCTCAGAACAGTTATAGGAGAGCTATAGGATGCTCCCTTGCTCCCTATTTAGTGCATGACTTAACCTCCAGTGTGCCGTCTGTCTGCACTGATCTCAGAACAGTTATAGGAGAGCTATAGGATGCTCCCTTGCTCCCTATTTAGTGCATGACTTAACCTCCAGTGTGCCGTCTGTCTGCACTGGTCTCAGAACAGTTATAGGAGAGCTATAGGATGCTCCCTTGCTCCCTATTTAGTGCATGACTTAACCTCCAGTGCTGTCTGTCTGCACTTGTCTCAGAACAGTTATAGGAGAGCTATAGGATGCACCCTTGCTCCCTATTTAGTGCATGACTTAACCTCCAGTGCTGTCTGTCTGCACTTGTCTCAGAACAGTTATAGGAGAGCTATAGGATGCTCCCTTGCTCCCTATTTAGTGCATGACTTAACCTCCAGTGCTGTCTGTCTGCACTTGTCTCAGAACAGTTATAGGAGAGCTATAGGATGCTCCCTTGCTCCCTATTTAGTGCATGACTTAACCTCCAGTGCTGTCTGTCTGCACTTGTCTCAGAACAGTTATAGGAGAGCTATAGGATGCACCCTTGCTCCCTATTTAGTGCATGACTTAACCTCCAGTGCTGTCTGTCTGCACTTGTCTCAGAACAGTTATAGGAGAGCTATAGGATGCTCCCTTGCTCCCTATTTAGTGCATGACTTAACCTCCAGTGCTGTCTGTCTGCACTTGTCTCAGAACAGTTATAGGAGAGCTATAGGATGCTCCCTTGCTCCCTATTTAGTGCATGACTTAACCTCCAGTGCTGTCTGTCTGCACTTGTCTCAGAACAGTTATAGGAGAGCTATAGGATGCTCCCTTGCTCCCTATTTAGTGCATGACTTAACCTCCAGTGCTGTCTGTCTGCACTGGTATCAGAACAGTTATAGGAGAGCTATAGGATGCTCCCTTGCTCCCTATTTAGTGCATGACTTAACCTCCAGTGCTGTCTGTCTGCACTTGTCTCAGAACAGTTATAGGAGAGCTATAGGATGCTCCCTTGCTCCCTATTTAGTGCATGACTTAACCTCCAGTGCTGTCTGTCTGCACTGGTATCAGAACAGTTATAGGAGAGCTATAGGATGCTCCCTTGCTCCCTATTTAGTGCATGACTTAACCTCCAGTGCTGTCTGTCTGCACTGGTATCAGAACAGTTATAGGAGAGCTATAGGATGCTCCCTTGCTCCCTATTTAGTGCATGACTTAACCTCCAGTGTGCTGTCTGTCTGCACTTGTCTCAGAACAGTTATAGGAGAGCTATAGGATGCTCCCTTGCTCCCTATTTAGTGCATGACTTAACCTCCAGTGCTGTCTGTCTGCACTTGTCTCAGAACAGTTATAGGAGAGCTATAGGATGCTCCCTTGCTCCCTATTTAGTGCATGACTTAACCTCCAGTGCTGTCTGTCTGCACTGGTATCAGAACAGTTATAGGAGAGCTATAGGATGCTCCCTTGCTCCCTATTTAGTGCATGACTTAACCTCCAGTGCTGTCTGTCTGCACTTGTCTCAGAACAGTTATAGGAGAGCTATAGGATGCTCCCTTGCTCCCTATTTAGTGCATGACTTAACCTCCAGTGCTGTCTGTCTGCACTTGTCTCAGAACAGTTTGAAATGCAGCTTATTTTACATATAAAAAAATAAGTATAAATAACTCAATATAAACTCTCTGAACACAATAAAGTTTTAACAAAACTAAATATAACAATGATCCAGATTTGTGTAAGAGTTGAAAATGATTCAAAATTACCAACATATTTTTTTAACTTTGGTGTTAAGTTCCTATTTTCCACACATGTGGACTTCATGTTTATCAGCGCACTGACATGCAACAAATGAATGAAATATTTAAAGCGGGATATCAAACGAAACTAGAGACGGTATTCTTTACAACCAAACCGCTTTCAATCCAAAAACTTAAAGAGGTTTCTTTCGAGGCGCTGGTTCTCACAGTTTCTTCTAGTTTGAGTTGTGTTTAACGCCGGAGGTGTTCAGTGTGTATATCGTGATTGAGTGTCTCAGCAATAGTTTTTCTCAAGGGGATCCGGTGAGGCACCTCGTCTCCACTTGAGAGAGGAATAAATCTCTCCTTTGATCTCTCATTTAATGTATCCCTGTTTGTGTCCTTGTTTTATTTCCAGGAGGACTTGAATAAAGGTGTGATGTATTATCTGAAGGCCATTGAGACTGCTAAAGAGAAACCCAGGTAGAGTTTATTATCTGTAAA
Organism: Xyrauchen texanus; assembly: GCF_025860055.1. Classification (NCBI taxonomy): domain Eukaryota; kingdom Metazoa; phylum Chordata; class Actinopteri; order Cypriniformes; family Catostomidae; genus Xyrauchen; species Xyrauchen texanus. Next base: position 1,191,565 of record NC_068299.1, on the reverse strand, counting down.
CAGTGTGCTTTCTTTTCTCTGTTGCTGTGTGTGTGTGTGTGTGTGTGTGTGTGTGTGTGTGTGTATATACTGTGTGTGTGTGTGTGTATATATATACTGTGTGTGTGTGTGTGTGTGTATATATATACTGTGTGTGTGTGTATATATACTGTGTGTGTGTGTGTGTGTGTATATATCTGAGTGTGTGTGTGTGTTTGTTTGTATATATATCTGAGTGTGTGTGTGTGTGTGTGTGTGTGTGTTTGTATATATATCTGAGTGTGTGTGTGTGTGTGTGTGTGTGTGTATATATCTGAGTGTGTGTGTGTCTGTGTGTGTGTTTGTTTGTATATATATCTGAGTGTGTGTGTGTGTTTGTTTGTATATATATCTGAGTGTGTGTGTGTGTTTGTTTGTATATATATCTGAGTGTGTGTGTGTGTTTGTTTGTATATATATCTGAGTGTGTGTGTGTGTGTGTGTGTGTGTGTGTTTGTATATATATCTGAGTGTGTGTGTGTGTGTGTGTGTGTGTGTGTGTCTGTGTGTGTGTTTGTTTGTATATATATCTGAGTGTGTGTGTGTGTTTGTTTGTATATATATCTGAGTGTGTGTGTGTGTTTGTTTGTATATATATCTGAGTGTGTGTGTGTGTTTGTTTGTATATATATCTGAGTGTGTGTGTGTGTGTGTGTGTGTGTTTGTATATATATCTGAGTGTGTGTGTGTGTGTGTGTGTGTGTGTATATATCTGAGTGTGTGTGTGTCTGTGTGTGTGTTTGTTTGTATATATATCTGAGTGTGTGTGTGTGTGTGTGTTTGTATATATATCTGAGTGTGTGTGTGTGTGTGTGTGTGTGTATATCTGAGTGTGTGTGTGTGTGTGTGTGTATATATATCTGAGTGTGTGTGTGTGTGTGTGTATATATATCTGAGTGTGTGTGTGTGTATATATATCTGAGTGTGTGTGTGTGTATATCTGAGTGTGTGTGTGTGTATATATATCTGAGTGTGTGTGTGTATATATCTGAGTGTGTGTGTGTGTGTATTTATCTGAGTGTGTGTGTGTGTGTGTGTGTGTGTGTGTGTATATATCTGAGTGTGTGTGTGTATATCTGAGTGTGTGTGTGTGTGTGTATATCTGAGTGTGTGTGTGTATATCTGAGTGTGTGTGTGTGTGTGTGTATATCTGAGTGTGTGTGTGTATATCTGAGTGGTGTGTGTGTGTGTGTGTGTATATCTGAGTGTGTGTGTGTATATCTGAGTGTGTGTGTGTGTGTGTATATCTGAGTGTGTGTGTGTGTGGGTATATATATCTGAGTGTGTGTGTGTGTGTGTTTGTGTGTATATCTGAGTGTGTGTGTGTGTGTCTGAGTGTTTGTGTGTGTGTGTGTGTGTATATCTGAGATGTGTGTGTGTGTGTGTGTGTGTATATCTGAGTGTGTGTGTGTGTTTGTGTGTGTGTGTGTGTATATCTGAGTGTGTGTGTGTGTGTTTGTGTGTATATCTGAGTGTGTGTGTGTGTGTGTCTGAGTGTTTGTGTGTGTGTGTGTGTATATCTGAGATTGTGTGTGTGTGTGTGTGTGTGTATATCTGAGTGTGTGTGAGTGTGTGTGTGTGTTTATCTGTGTGTGTGTGTGTGTGTGTGTGTGTGTGTGTGTGTGTGTGTGTGTGTGTGTGTGTGTGTGTGTGAGAGAGCGAGAGACAGAGAGAGAGAGACTTTAAATATTTAAACAGCACATCAGGTCATGGATGACGTAGCCCCATAATCACCACGTCTGCCAGATCTCCTCCTGGAGTTCACTTTGAAATGTAAAGACAAGTCGAGTAAGTGACTATCAAGGGACGTCCAGCACTTGGAGCTCAGCAGGATTATGTTATCTACTGTAAACTTGTAATTGGTCAGTGATGGATGTATAATTACTGTATTACATTACTACCTCTTCAGAAGCTCTCCGGCGTTGCTGATGGGAGCATGTCTTGAGTACTCTCTCCTAAACACATGCTGATCTCTGGTGGATAAATTAGTGTTCAAGCCTTTATTAGTTGGAATCGGCCTGCTTCAGTTCTCGTGCAATAACTGCTTTATTTCTCTTGGACGTCGAGTTCTCCTGTGGCTCTTTGAAAGGCTGTTGCTCTGAGCTCATTAAACATTCTCTGGGATTGAAAATAAGATCTGAAGTCCATATGCAGAGCAAATTGAGATGTACGGACACAGTGATGGCTTGAATAATTAATCAGACTGTTTTTTTTGTTTTATTTCTTCTCTTTCTGAATCTTCCCTGCCACACTCTCTGACTCCATCAGATACCATTTCTTGGTGTTCAACGCGTCGCTGTTGTACCTCCAGAGCGTCCGGATGTTCCTCAGGTCTGGTCAACGTCAGCTTCTGGTGTCTTCTCTCACAAAGGTGCTCAATGCTCTAGAGGAGGTTCAGGATGCTGATCACACATGGAGAGCTGAACTCATGCTGTAGGTGACTTCAATGTGTTAGAGAACGTAAAGGGGTCATGATGTGAGGAATCGATCTTTTGACGTAAGAGGTCAATGAACCACAAATAAAAGCGTCAGAACTGAAAACTTCCTCCTTCATAGAAAACGAGCATTTACGTCTGTTGAAACATCTCGTTTGGAATTTGTTGCATTTGTGATGTCACAAGAACTAAGTACATCTGCATATGCCTCTTCAAGCTAGACATTAATGCTATTGTTTGACATTGTATCCTTGGCCCCGCCCACTGATGCTCAGTTAGACACACCCACACAGGTGAAGAGGAGATATGGGCCTGTTCATCGACATGGGGTCATTTATCTTTACCCACAATTGCAAGTTACGAAAAAACACTTTTTTGAAAATTGTTCTTTATTGTTTGCAATTTCCTATAGGGTCTTATTAAAGGGACAGTACACCTAAAAATGAAAATTCTCACATCATTTACTCATCCTCATGCCATCCCAGATGTGTGACTGACTTTCTTCTGCAGAACACAAATTAAGACTTTTAGAAGAATATCTCAGCTCTGTAGGTCCATACAATGCAAGTGAATGGTGACCAGAACTTTGAAGCTCCTAAAAGCACATAAAGGTAGCATAAAAGTAATCCATAATACTCCAGTGGTTTAATCCATGACTTCAGAAGTGATATAATATGGGTAAGAAACAGATCAATGTTTAAGTCCATTTTTAACTCTAAATCTCAACTTTCACTTTCACATCTGAAAGTGAAAGTGGAGATTTATGGTAAAAAAAAAAAAATGACCACACCTATCAAATCACTTCAGTAGACATGGATTAAACCACTGGAGTAGGGATTACTTTTATGCTGCCTTTATGTTCAAAGTTCTGGTCACCATTCACTTGTACTGTATGGATCTACAGAGCTGAGATATTCTCCTAAAAATCTTCATTTGTGTTCTAGTGAAGAAAGAAAGTCACACATCTGGGATGACATGAGGGGGAATAGAAAATGAGAGAATGTTCATTTTTGGGTGAAGTGTCCCTTTAAGAACTGTGCAAAATTTGACTGTAGTTTCATATCGGTTACAAATGTAACCAAGAATTAAGCACATACTTTCATTAACTTTAAAAGAGAGAAAAGGAACGTTGTTCGTTCCATTGCGCAATAAAAGGAGAAAAATACTGTACATGTCTTCACTGAGCTGGGGGAAATTTGAGATTAATTAGGTTAATTTATGCTCATTTAAAAAATAAACATTTACATGACATGATGACAATTAAGAAGATTTTAAACCAAAATCGTACAAGCTAATAGTCTACGGACATTTACATTTTTACAACTGAAAACTGACTTAATAATGATGCTCATCACAGTAATACGGGTTGTTTATTTTGCATTTGGGGTGAAATATGACCTGGACGTGTTCTCATGACACTAAGTATCAGTAATCAAGAGCACGACCTCTAGTGAGTCATGGTGAACGGGGTGGAGCCTCATGTTTCATGTTGTTTTCACCTTGTGTTTATATTCAGACACCTGCTTGAATGTCTGCTCGACGCCGGGCAGGTGAAGGAAGCCGCTGCTTTGTCAAAGGTCGCCTCCAATTTTATAGAGTCTCATAAACTAGAGCTCCACCCCAGACTTTTCTCCATACAGGTACATCTTTCTGCCTTCTCTCTTGTCTCACGTTACTCACTTTTATTCATCTCACTGACTGAAGCAGCTGTAACTTCCTCTCACACTCTCAGGAAATCCAGCAGGTTTATCTTGTCCATTATCCAGATTATGTTTGGCTCATATCTCATCCCGATAACGATGGGTTTTATATGTTACAAGCTTTCAATACATGCAAGGTTATTATTAGGGCTGAAACTCTATTGTATTAGTCAGGATTGTTATTATTATTAGTGGTGCTTGCCAAAGGTGAAGTGTTAAAACATGCTAAAAATATGCTAGCATCATGCTAGCACATGCTAGCATCGCCTACCGAAGTGCTAAAACATGCTAAAAACGTGCTGGCATCATGTTGGCACATGTTAGCATCGCCTAGCGAAGAATTAAAACATATAAAAATCATGCTAACACATGCTAGCATCACCTAGCGAAGTGCTAAAACGTGCTCAAAACGTGCTAGCATCATGCTAACACATGCTAGCATCGCCTAGCGAAGTGCTAAAACGTGCTCAAAACGTGCTAGCATCATGCTAACACATGCTAGCATCACCTAGCGAAAGTGAAAATATTCTAAAAACGTGCGAGCATCATGCTAAGACAAACATAACACTTACATGCTACCATCATGAAAAACACATGCTAACAACATTCTATTACCATTATTTAAGTGCTTAGCAACAAGTTATAAAATACTATATGACGAGTTTTGCCACAGCAAGCACCACTCACATTTTCTTCAGGAAATGTACCTATCTAGTTATTATTATTATTCTGCCCTAAAACTGATCGTGCAGCCCAAACCGTAATTCATAGAGAGCTGAATCTTTCAGGGAAGATAGTTCCCCCTGAGCACTACAGCATATCAGCATATTGGCCCGATCGGCCTCAAGGTGGCGCTATAGTGATCATGTTTACGTTTTGGACCATAAATCCTATGGGTTTTATTTGGTCCATAAAAAATGCATAATATCGAAAAACCTACTTTTTCAAACTCCTCCTACAGCTTTTGTCCGATTCGTACGAAATTTGGTGTGTTTCTACTATGAAACCTCCTGACAAAAATGTATCAAAGGAATTTTGATTCGTCGAATTGTTGCGAAGATATGAGCCAACGAATTGGTCAGGCGTCATCCATTATGTACGTATTGACCAATATCTATCAAACAAAAAGGCCAAATGTTACAAAATAATACAGTTGCGGAGTTATGAGCATTTTTTGAGTTGTAGCGCCCACTATTGGCAAACAAATTAGCCAATAGGGGGTATTGGCTAATAAATACAACTAAAAAAATGCTCATAACTCCGCAACTGTATTATCAAATGAAGTTGAAAATTGGTGTGCTTCTTGTAGGGGCCAAATGCATATATATACTACAATATGACTCAGACAAATAAAAAAACATGGCCACCAGCAGCCAAAATGGTGTGTAAATTATCGTATATTATCCAATGTTACCTGCTATTGTGAACTGCATCTAGGACTCCTTAGGTCAATAATTATCAAAGAAAAGATGAACTTTAGTTATTTATTTAGGGGGTTGAATTTATCATGTGGGGTTGACCAAGTGCATCCAAAATCCTATAATTCCTTAAATAAATATTCAAACTTTTAAAGCCTTTTTGGAGATTGGCTGCTTTGTGGCTTTATAACAGTTAAAAAGTAAAAAAAAAAGAAAAGACCACTATAACAATGATCCTGTTTCAGGATCGTTGAACACAAGACATCTTTCATATTTAACACCTGTTTGCAAATTCAGCAACTTACAAAAGTACATATACATATACATTTCTCTTTTGCATACTTTTAAATTTCTTAAAAGGCTTGAACCCGTTAATTGCAGCTATATTGAACATATTAGTTTCACAAAACTTTACCTGCTATTTAAGTGTCGCTGTCCATTTGTGTAGTGCTGAAATGTCTCGCACGCCACTTGGAATTTACGTTTAAAGTTACAGTACGTGTTTATTCTAATTATCTACATAATGAAACTTTCTTTTGTGCAGAATAATCTATTGCTTATAGACAGTCCGTTTTTACACAGTCGAGATGCCTTTGTGATGTTTAGTGTTCACAGATTCATCTGTAAGTTGAGCTGCACATTTATGCGTCCATGTCATGCATTTAAATATATTATAAAAGTATTATTTAACATTATTTAACAGTAAATGAAATGTTCATTAAGTATCTGATATTAAATTTATTGTATTCTGCATCAGTTGTTAGCATTGCAATAATAACTGTATTAAGATTAGGTGTAATTTCGCGATTGGCCTTCAGTTGAGCATGAGTCTCTTTATGATCCAATTAAAGGGATAGTACACCCAAAAATTTAAATTCTCTCATCATTTACTCACCCTCAAGTCAAGATGTGTGTGATACTTTCTTTCTTCAGCAGAACACAAATGAAGATTTGTAGAAGAATATTTCAGCTATTTTGGTTCATACAATGAAAGTGAATGGTGACTTTGAAGCTCCTAAAAGCCCATAAATGCAGCATAAAAGTAATCCATAAGACTCCAGTGGTTTAATCCATGTCTTCAGAAGTGATATGATAGATGTGGGTGAGAAGCAGAGCGATATTTAAGTACTTTTTTAATTTAAATTCTCCTCCCTGTCCAGTAGGTGGCGGTATGCACAAAGAATGCATATCGGCGAAAGTGAAAGTGGAGATTTATTTAAAAAAAAAGGACTTAAATATTGATCTGTTTCTCACCAAGCTACTACTTGAGCTACGATGCCTTTGGGAAATGGTCCGTAATTCTAAGATGATTCATATGATCATTCATACGACCAGCTTATATGCACATGATGCTTTTTGTAAACACAGCCCTCTGGTTGGTCCTGACTCTAACTGCTGTATTTCCTCCACAGGTTCGACACAACCTCATGGATGTTTCTGACATGTTGAATAAAGCAAATCCCAAATTGATTGTGACCTATAAGATTCAGAAGCTTAAACAGTAAGATTCATTTATGAGTTCAAGTACACATTCACATTCATGCACAGAAGATCTCAGAGATTTGTCTTCAAGGAGATTCGTGCAAATTCAAGGTTCTTCTGGAACATTTGGCTTGTTTTAGTATATCCATACACTTGAACAGGGGGCATAAAGAAGCAGTGTTCGCTCCACTGTTTAAACGATCTGATTTAGCTGCTGACAGCGGAGATCAAGTGCAGCATTGCTGTAGTTCTGCTGGTGTAGCAACTCTCCATAGACTAATTGAGTATTAACAATAACTTATAAACCTATACAGATAGACCTACCATGAGCTCTGAGGTTGTTAATCGATTGTATATGCTTCTGTTTAAGCCATCGGTCCGTGTTATTTAAAAAATAATCATGTTTAATTGCAGAATTCCTAGTGAAGAACTACACTACCCATAATCCTAAACAGAGATCCACCAATCATAGAATCACGTTCAACAAAGTGCATCAAAAGAGCTCTGCAGCGACCGCCCACTCCAATGAATGATGCAGTCGAGTCACTTTTCAACACACTAAAAACGTATTATATATTTGCAATAAAATGTACATATGTTGTTTCTACACTTAAAAGCAACTATTTAAAATCGTTCGTTTTACGCTGTATGTTTCCAGCGTTTAATTACGCCATTAGTAACGATCATAGACTGTAAAAAAAGATGGCCGACGCCCCTTCGCTCTTTTCCATTGGTGAGACCTGAAGCCGCCAGTGTCCCGATATGGCGCTGACATCTTGGGACTTGAGTCTGCGCAGTTGCGATTTCGGGACCAGACCTGCGCGGTAGTGAGCAGGAAGTAAAGCCGCGAAATCAAAGCCCCGTCCTCACTCTCGCTGAATCAATCACAAGCACACGCCCCTTTTGACTTTTGACTTATGACGGTGTGAAATAATTAATTATAGAAATGTAGATATTAAATTTAAAGCTCCAATCTCCTCAGTCCTCCGAAGATCCCGAAAAAAAGTCCGTTGGTGCTTCAGTGACTACTTCACTCAGAGAACCTGTCAATCACAGCTGTCAATCATGATGTCACAGCAGCGTTTTTATAGCATCAAATAACTAAAAACAAACTTATTTTGAAAACAAACACTTGAAATGACATCAACGTGATAGAAACGACAGTAAATGACAGAAACTATCTTTGGAAAAAAGATATGTGAAGTGTAATTGAATTGTTTAGTTGGTCTCACGTCCCGTTGAATAACATGGGGAGGCGGGGCTTATGACCTATACTAGGACCAGCCACCGGGGGCGATCGAGACGCTTTGGGCTTCACTTGTGAGGGCTTGTGCGACACGCTTGTCAACGATTCATGGCATTGTAGTTCATTCCCTCGTTAAAGGTGTTAAGTGCACAGGCTTGTATTTTTGTCACATTCAAACACTTTTTTGCTTCGAATCAAATTTTGTCATGTTGTGATTCACCTCAGAGCTGGTTGGTTTGATTCATGGTGCACAACTCTTTAATTAAGGGTTTTATGAAATCCCTATGGGAAAAATACAGCTGTGCCAGGCGGCTGTGGCTCAGGTGGTAGAGCAGGTTGGCCACTAATCACAGGGTTGGTGGTTCGATTCCCGGCCCACATGACTCCACATGCCGAAGTGTCCTTGGGCAAGACACTGAACCCCAAGTTGCTCCCAATGGCAGGCTAATACCTTACATGCAGCTCTGCCATCATTTGTGTATGAATGTGTGAATGAGTCACAGTGTAAAGCGCTTTGAATACTGCTAAGGTTAAAAAGGCGCTATATAAGTGCAGACCGTTTACCATTACAGCTATATAAATTGGCGGGGGATGTTGCACTCTAATGGTGCTTTTTAGCTTGTATGAGCATTACATCAATGATACTGTACTGATGTTTGTGTCCGTGTTCTCTGCAGTATGGTTGAGGTTAATGGAAGAAGAGATGATTTGGCCACACTAAAAGAGATTTTGCTGCTGCTGATCAAGTCATCAGAACCCCAAAAACCCAACGCCCAAAGAACCCAAAGCTCCGGTCCCCATCCAGCATTAATAACTCCACTCCTCAACCCAAAGCGAAAAGCCGAAGCTCCAGCGGCCCGCCTGATATCCCCGTCTCCAGCCTCACACTCGAGAGCTCTAGATCATCTCCAAACACCCAGAACTTCCGTTCTTCACCCAGCACCCCTGACTCAGGCCCTCCGCCTGATATTAACAGCCCAAATGATCCACAAAACACCCAGCGCTCCAGTCCTGCACCTAACACTTACAGTCCTAGTCCTGTCCTGTATCACCGCTCTTCCATGCCTCCGAGTGACAGGTGTGTCATCATCAGTTCACACGCATCTGATAGTGTCATGCTGATCCGCAGGGATGTTTAACATGCATATCATTATTTTGCTCTCAGATAAACGTATAAAGGCTTTCTGAAATACTTCATTCTGATTGGTCAATAACAGCATTATGCACTCGAATACTTTTGTATAATGACCACTAGACTACATAGTATGACTGTTGTCATAGGCAACCAGTTATGCTGCATAGATGTAGTAAATGTGTGTCATGTCACCGTGCACTCTCTTTCTACTCACATAAATCATTTCAACTCAAATCAATGTGGACTGTATAATCAATAATGACCAATATAGAGTTTATTTTGCTATAGTGTGACATGCTGCAGATGACAGTATCATCCTGAAGGGGTTTATTTTGAGATAATGTTCCAGCTGACTGTACATTACATGGCATCCTACTAAATAAATAAATGCACATGAAATATTGATTTGCACTGCATTATGTGAAGCCAAGTTCCCCCTCCTGATCTCCAATTAACCTGTTGATATCTGTTTGCAATTTGTGCATGTGACTGCTCGTTATCCCGCTTATTACACGACTAATTGCCAAAAATGAATATTGCAAAATTGATTTGTGTTGAAATGATTGAATTAGCTTACAGTACTTGCAGAGTGATACGAGAAGTAGGACAGATGACTCGCAATACCCGCGTGTTGTTATTGAGAAATATCAGACCGCTAGATGAGACGACTGACCAATCAGAATCGAGTATTCCAGAGACCCGTGCAATAACGACTGGCTGACTCTGACATCATAATGACTTCTTTTCTCTCATTCAACCCTGATCCCATCCCCACAGTCTTCATTCTGTGTTTCCTGTCGCTGCGAGAGTTTCTCAGCAATGATTCGTTGTTCATGATTTCAGGATTGCGTTGTTGTTGGAGTTGGCGTTTCTCTCGCTGCAGTTACGGCAACAGCAGGTGGCATCCGACTGCCTGAAGGAGCTCCGAGCTGCAAAGGTCAACGTGAGTCCACTCCAGGGTTCCCTCTCTTTCACTTACACTGGTCCTGTCTTTCCCATTATATTCCAGTAAGCCCAAAGCTCTTGTGTTCTTCTCCTGAAGGTCGGTCAGCGCATAATGATGGAGTGTGTGCAGTGTGAGCTCGACCTTCACAAGCAGAGAGACAGAATTGAGAATTACTCCAGATCCAGTGTGATGGTACTGTCTTATTACATCATCGTCATATTTTATTATTGTGGAGTACTTAGTTTAAAACTTTGGGAAAGTCCCGGGAATGTTGTTTTGAAAAGGATATTTGCATTCATTCACATAAATTATGAACAGTTTGTTGCCAGGACTGCAAACATATTTTTATAATCAGTATTTTTGTCATGTTTTTTAGTCTAAACGCCCATTGAACAAGATATATTTACTTGAGAGGCAAAGATGCATAAGATGTGATGACTGTCATCATTTACTCATCCTCATGTCATCCCAGATGTGTGACTTTCTTTCTTCAGCAAAACACAAATTAAGATTTTTAGAAGAATATTTCAGCTCTGTTGGTCCGTACAATGTAACCGAATGGTGGCCAGAACTTTGAAGCTCCAAAAAGCACATAAAGGCAGCATAAACGTAGTCCATATGACTCCAGTGGTTTAATCCATGTCTTCAGAAGTGATGATGGGTGTTGGTGAGAAACAGATCAATATTAAAGTATTTTTTTTAAACCTTAAATCTCCACTTTCACTTTCACTTTCAGATGAGAACGTGAAACTAAACAAACACCACATGTGACTTTCAGACCTAAAAGTGAAAGTGGACATTTAGAGTGAAAAACTGATTTAAATATTGATCTGTTTCTTACCTACACCTGTCATATCACTTCAGAAGACGTGGATTAAACCACTGGAGTATTATGGATTACTTCTATGCTGCCTTTATGTGCTTTCTGGAGCTTCAAAGCTCTGGTCACCATTCGGTTACATTGTATGGACCTACAGAGCTGAAATATTCTTGTACAAATCATAATTTGTGTTCTGCTGAAGACAGAAAGTCTCACACATCTGGGATGGCATGAAGGTGAGTAAATGATGACAGAATTTTAATTTGTGTGTGAGCTATTCCTTTAATACCACATGTACGCTTCTTTATTTTAAGATAATTCTATATACACATTTTTGCATCCATGTTTACATATTTTTACTGGACAACAGGACAAAAATACCGATTGCAGTGAGTGATCCAGCATTGAGTGCCGTTCTCGGTTCTTACAGCTCCAGTTGAGTGTAATCGCCCGGTTGGATGCGTTACTGCAGACGGCACTGAAGGACGGAGACTCTCGGGTGACTCAAGCGGTCTGTGCGTCTCAGTGGAACACCTGCATGCCTCTCCTGCAACACAACCTCAGAAAGAGAATCCAAAAACCTCTCCAAAACCTTGTACGAGCCCTGGAGAGTACAGACAGGTGAAATTAAAATAGACATATATGAGTGAAATTGCTCTTGGGAGAATTTGCTGAGAAGTTCTGACTTTTGATTGAACACTTTGGGATCTTGGTAAATCTGAGCACAGTTTGAGACATTGAGATCTCTTCTGACACTCTAGAGGAGACACGGGAGTACTGCATTTCAATCATAGTTGTGTCCTCTGAATAGCACAGTTGATGTGCCACTTTTTTGAGCACAAAGCATGAAAATGACCTGAACTGAAATGGTTGTATTTACGGGACACTTTGGAGTTTGGACACAGTTGTCGTATCTTTTGAAAGGCACACTTTGGGCTTTATTTCACAAGTTTCAGAATGAATATATGTTGTTATTTATTAAAGTTAGAGAAGCTGAAGTTTATAGTAATGGAAATATTTTGTGCTGAACATGTTTTTATAATCTAATAAAACTATAATTAAAGTGCCAAGACAAGGGCACCCCCGGGCAGTCAAGGGCACCCCCTGGTAGTCAAGGGCACCCCCGGGCAGTCAAGGGCCCCCTGGTAGTCAAGGGCACCCCCGGGCAGTCAAGGGCCCCCTGGTAGTCAAAGGCACCCCTAGGCAGTCAAGGGCACCCTGGTAGTCAAGGGCACCCCTAGGCAGTAAAGGGCACCCTGGTAGTCAAGGGCACCCCCGGGCAGTCAAGGGCACCCCTAGGCAGTCAAGGGCACCCTGGTAGTCAAGGGCACCCCCAGGCAGTCAAGGGCACCCTGGTAGTCAAGGGCACCCCCAGGCAGTCAAGGGCACCCTGGTAGTCAAGGGCACCCCCGGGCAGTCAAGGGCCCCCTGGTAGTCAAAGGCACCCCTAGGCAGTCAAGGGCACCCTGGTAGTCAAGGGCACCCCTAGGCAGTAAAGGGCACCCTGGTAGTCAAGGGCACCCCCGGGCAGTCAAGGGCACCCCTAGGCAGTCAAGGGCACCCCTAGGCAGTCAAGGGCACCCCCAGGCAGTCAAGGGCACCCTGGTAGTCAAGGGCACCCCCGGGCAGTCAAGGACCCCCTGGAAGTCAAGGGCACCCCCGGGCAGTCAAGGGCACCCTGGTAGTCAAGGGCACCCCCGGGCAGTCAAGGGCACCCTGGTAGTCAAGGGCACCCCCGGGCAGTCAAGGGCCCCCTGGAAGTCAAGGGCACCCCCAGGCAGTCAAGGGCACCCTGGTAGTCAAGGGCACCCCCGGGCAGTCAAGGGCCCCCTGGTAGTCAAGGGCATCCCCGGGCAGTCAATGTCCCCCTGGAAGTCAAGGGCACCCCGGGCAGTCAAGGGCCCCCTGGAAGTCAAGGGCCCCCCTGGGCAGTCAAGGGCACCCCCAGGCAGTCAAGGGCCCCCTGGAAGTCAAGGGCCCCCCCGGGCAGTCAAGGGCCCCCTGGAAGTCAAGGGCCCCCCCGGGCAGTCAAGGGCCCCCTGGTAGTCAAGGGCACCCCCGGGCAGTCAAGGGCCCCCTGGTAGTCAAGGGCACCCCCGGGCAGTCAAGGGCTCCCTGGTAGTCAAGGGGGCCCCCTGGTAGTCAAGGGCACCCCCGGGCAGCTAAGGGCCCTATGGTAGTCAAGGGCACCCCCGGGCAGCCAAGGGCCCCATGGTAGTCAAGGGCACCCCCGGGTAGCTAAGGGCCCCCTGGTAGTCAAGGGCACCCCCGGGCAGCCAAGGGCCCCCTGGTAGTCAAGGGCACCCCCGGGCAGTCAAGGGCCCCTGGTAGTCAAGGGCACCCCCGGGCAGCCAAGGGCCCCCTGGTAGTCAAGGGCACCCCCGGGCAGCCAAGGGCCCCATGGTAGTCAAGGGCACCCCCGGGTAGCTAAGGGCCCCCTGGTAGTCAAGGGCACCCCCAGGCAGCCAAGGGCCCCCTGGTAGTCAAGGGCACCCCCGGGCAGTCAAGGGCCCCTGGTATTCAAGGGCACCCCCGGGCAGCCAATGGCCCCTGGGCACTGGCCCCATTGGCCTGGTCTGTAATCCTTCCCTGCTGACAGCAGATGAAAATTATTCTTTTTGGCTAAATCTGGCACATGATGTACATCAATGAGATGTCTGATTAATGTGTAAAGTCCCTGACAAATAAACAAGTATCATAAGAGTTGTCCATATGACTCATGCCTCTTCTTAAACAATATTTATTTTTTGGGTGCATTTTGGACTTTGACAGTCGCTGGTCACTGTGTGTTTTTACTGTATGGAAACAAGCAGGCGGAGCATTCTCCGTTTGTGTTTTACTGTCAGTCATATGGGTTTAAATGACATGAGTATGAGTAAATAATGATTCCTTTAAACAGCGAGTGACTTGAGAGGTTTTGTGTGTTTCGCAGTATGCTGGTGGATGTGTTGTGTCACGTTCACACTGAGCTGGCCGTTATTGAAGAAGAGGATGAAAAGCTGGAGAGCGCCATGAAACATCTTCAGAAAGCTCTTGAGCTGGATCAGAGGGGACGTCACTACCAGCATCTGTCCTCGTCTTTACACCTCCTGCAGCTGCGCTCTTCTCCCCACGGCACACCTGCACGTCTGGAGGACCGTGCCGCACAACTCATCCAACAGGTCCGGCTTCAGTCTGACTGTTCCATTATATAATGCTGTTTATTTCAAATGAATTGAAACTAATAAGGTTAATGGTGTTGCGAGCACAAAACCTAGTGAGCTACGGTCTAAAAAAAGGGCTGTTCACACAAGACATGTTGTTTCACTTTTGGAGTGTCTCAATTCATTTGGAGTTTTTGGGCTGCAGTGTCAAGTTAGCAACTTAGAAAAACAAGTTTTGAGATCCCTGGATTCGAATTGTGCTCCGTTCTGCATAACGCGGCGGCTCATTTTTGCTTACCGCGGCCCATTCGGCACATTTCGCGGCTGACCCACCAGCCCGCTCAGTTCTCCCGCAGACCGGTCCGCCCCTGATCGGCCCCAAAGTGCGTCGGCCCACCGAGAAAATGGCCGGTATGCCAGATTGCCAGTCCAGCCCTGACCACATGTCAAACAACTCTGAGTGTGTTTTATTGTCCGGACAGCTGGAGTTTCACTTACTGCCCCCTGCTGAAAACAGGTGGTACTTCAAGCTTGAATTGCTCCGATGGTAGGAATATTCCTGATAACTATCCGGGAACATGATTCATTGTAAAAAGAAATCATATAGTTAATCGCACTGAATTAACACGTTAAATCGATAGCCCAAATTATACATCAGCATTAAACGAATCATCCAAACAATTGTCACAATGCATTCATGAGTTGCTTTAGAGTTGTGTAACGGTGGCGTGCGATGTGTATAAACCTAAGGGCTTACGTGTCTGAACTGTCTAAATAGACCGCTCATTAAGGTTTGGAACAGAGCTCTGGTGTGTGATAAGAATAAATGATGCTATTTTAACAGGCTAAGGAGGACAAAGGCCTTGAGACTAAGGAAAAGCGGCGCCCCCTGCTGGTTAATGCTGGAATCACACTGGCACCTGATGCGTTCCAGCTGGTCTTAGATGCCGACAGTAAAATGAAAGGTTGGAGGTTTTCTACACATTTATATTCTTTATCTTTCTTTTTTTGGCACTGTTTTAGTCAGTACACCCGCAGTCCATTCTCCGACGATTTAATGCACACCTCATTGTAAAGAGTTTCCAAACTGGAAAACACTTCCTTGATCTGACAAGCTCTAATCTGATTGGCTGATGTCATGCAACTTCTGGGAGTAAGGGCACACGTGCCAGGTCATTGTTCATTGTAGAATGATCTATTTGAGAATCCCGCCCCTACATATGATATTTAAAAACTACACAAACTGCAGTTGCTCCGTTTACATGTCAGTTTAATGGCCGGTTCTTGGCCAGACGTCATTCTGTTGGTCGACGGTGCGGCTACATGAGCAGACTGTAGAAGTCCTCTTGTCAGATCCACATGTGGAATATAAATCCAGATGTTCTTTGGTTTTATACATTAAGGCAGTGTGTGTAATCGTTGCCTGGATTCCCCTGGAGCTGACAGCCTGAGGCACAGACACACAGATCAGTGATGCTCTCTGAAGTCTATTAACCCTTCTCAGTACTGCATTAGTCTGACACATGCATCTGAGAGCATTGTGTGTGTGTGTGTGTGTGTGTGTGTGTCTGAGAGAGAGTGTGTGTCTGAGAGAGTGTGTGTGTCTGAGAGAGTGTGTGTGTCTGAGAGAGTGTGTGTGTCTGAGAGTGTGTGAGTGTGTGTCTTAGAGAGTGTGTGTGTCTGAGTGTGTGTGTGTCTGAGAGTGTGTGTGTCTGAGAGAGAGTGTGTCTGAGAGTGTGTGTGTCTGAGAGTGTGTGTTTCTGAGAGTGTGTGTGTCTGAGAGTGTGTGTGTGTCTGAGAGTGTGTGTGTGTCTGAGAGAGAGTGTGTCTGAGAGTGTGTGTGTCTGAGAGAGAGTGTGTGTGTCTGAGAGAGAGTGTGTGTGTCTGAGAGAGAGTGTGTGTGTCTGAGAGAGAGTGTGTGTGTCTGAGAGTGTGTGTGTCTGAGAGTGTGTGTGTCTGAGAGTGTGTCTGAGAGTGTGTGTGTCTGAGAGTGTGTGTCTGAGTGTGAGTGTGTGTCTGTAAGTGTGTGTCTGAGTGTGAGTGAACGCGTGCGTGCGTGCGCGCGAGTGAGTTTGTGTGCGTGAGTGCGAGTGCATATCGAGCTGTATGGATTGAGCTGATGTTGTTGTATATTGTGATTGTTCAGTTGGTAGTGAAGCACAAGGACATCTGGAACACCTCGCTGCTAAAGCCCAAGAACATGCCAGCTGCATTCAGAAGGTCAAAGGTCATTTGACTGGACTGGACAAGAACGCAGATGACCGAGAGAGGTGTGTGTGTGTGTGTGTGTGTGTTTACTCACTATAATCATGTACACATTACTGCTAAACATTTCCCCAATTTGGTTGGGGGGGGGTGGCGACAGACTTTGACTGTGCGCAGTGCTTAAACGCTGCTTGTACATGCTCAATGCCAACCTGAATATGAAAAACTAATATTCTAATATTTTTTTTTAAAAGAATGTTGTTTGTAGAGTAGCAACAGTCACTATATAAACTCAATATCTCACTGGAAACAAATCTAAAGTGTCAATAAAAGAATTGTATCCAATGACTGTGGGCGTGACTCATCAAGGGGCGTGTTTGATGTCAATATGATGGGACGTTGAGGGCAGGGATTACAGGAGTCACTATCACAAATACATTTGTCACTCACAAACCTTTGAATGTGTATTTAGTCACTAAAGTACAGCTGGTGCTGTTCATTGTGAAAATCATTGGAGCTGCACGCAAGACATTGTCAAGTTTTCAAGGCAGGTGCAGAATATGAGAATATGCCATAAAGCCGAAAAAAGCATCTCTCATATAGTCTGACAGTAACGGGCATGCCGAGGGAATCACTGATTTTTGTTGTTGTTGTTGTTGTCAGGGTTAAATTATGGGCATCACTGGCCAAGATCGCCCGAAAACAAGAGGTGTTTGATGTATGCCGGGCAGCCTGTCGCTTTTGCCTTCTTTACGATGATGGACGATGGGCAAACCGAGGTCAGTGACCCCCGTGAGACGAGGAGAGAAATAAGACACATTTTTCAGACTAAGATAAAAAATACAGAAAACTTTTGGAAGCTTTGCAGACTCATGGCATTTTGAGCACATTGGACAGCATTCAGGGAAGGAGGTATTGCCCCAAGTGAAGGAGTTCAAGTATCTCGGGGTCTTGTTCACGAGTGAGGGGACAATGGAGCGGGAGGTTGGCCGGAGAATCGGGGCAGCGGGGGCGGTATTGCACTCACGCTCTCGCACCGTTGTCACGAAAAGAGAGCTGAGCCGAAAGGCAAAGCTCTCGATCTACCGGTCAATTTTTGTCCCTACCCTCACCTATGGTCATGAAGGCGGGGTCATGACCGAAAGAACTAGGTCGCGAGTACAAGCGGCCGAAATGGGCTTCCTCAGGAGGGTGGCGGGCTTCTCCCTTAGAGATAGGGTGAGGAGCTCAGTCATCCGTGAGGAGCTCGGAGTAGAGCCGCTGCTCCTTTGCGTCGAAAGGAGTCAGTTGAGGTGGTTTGGGCATCTGGTAAGGATGCCCCCTGGCGCCTCCCTAGGGAGGTGTTTCAGGCACGTCCAGCTGGGAGGAGGCCTCGAGGAAGACCCAGGATTAGGTGGAGAGATTACATCTCCACACTGGCCTGGGAACGCCTCGGGGTCCCCCAGTCAGAGCTGGTTAATGTGGCTCGAGATAGGGAATGTCCCATGTCCCGGGTCCTTTTTTTCCCCAGTAAATAAACATTCTTTATATGAAATTATACTTTCCATTTTAAGAGTTTTGGCTGCAATGCAAGGAAATATTAGCTGGCCGTATCTTCATTGCACGTGTCTGTCCTCAGGTGACCACAAGAATGGGACGAGTCCAGTGCAGAGAAACCAGAATGAGCAGAACACAAACGGAGAACTGTTACGTCTGCTAGCTGAGGTCCATTTCATCAATGCTGAGGTACAAACAGCCTCTTTCTCATTCCATATTTGTGAAGCAAATGAGAGTTATAAAAGGGAATTCTGTCATCATTGCATGCCTCATGCATCCAAGATGTGTGACTTACTTTCTTCTGCAGAACACGAAGATTTTTAGAAGAATATCTCAGCTCTGTAAGTCCATACAATGTAACTGAATGGTGACCAGACGTTTATAGCTCCAGAAAGCACATAAATGCAGCTTAAAAGTAATCCATAAGTCTCCAGTGGTTTAATCCATGTCTTCTAAAGTGATCTGATAGGTGTGGGTGAGAAACAGGACACTATTTAAGTCATTTTCAATTCTAAATCTCCACTTTAACTTTCACTTTCAGATGTAAAAGTGTAAGTGGAGATTTAGAGTAAAAAAAGGATTTAAATATTGATCTGTTTCTCACCCACGCCATCATATCACTTCTGAAGACATGGATTAAACTACTGGAGTCATATGGATTACTTTTATGCTACCTTTATGTGCTTTTAGAAGCTTCAAATTTCTGGTCACCATTCACTTGCATTGTATGGACCTACAGAGCTGAAATGTTCTTCAAAAAATCTTCAGAGTAGAGTTTGGTTTGATGCACAGCCTTTGACATCAGCAACAAATACATGTTTTCTCATCACTTCCCAAAGTTGGTTAGATGTTAATAAGTCCATATATGTTGCTATATTAAGTATGCACGATTATATGGCTAATTGCATTTAGCATTGGTTTTCCCTGTTGTCCGTGACACGTTTTTGGGTTGAGAACCATCGCTTTTGATGAAATTGTGAAAATGAAGATGTCTGTCTGTTCTTTGATGATTTTTTAATGACTACAATGGACCTCCAGGATCTATTCTGTAATTATGTCTTCAGAGACGACACATTGACTTTGAACTAGAGAGAAAAAGACGTTAGAACAATGAGTTCAGAGAGAACGGAAAAGTCATGACCCTAACGACAGCAGAGCCGTGTGCATGCAGCTTCTCTTTGATTGCACATCACTTTGTTCCCAGCGAATCTGTTTCCTCTGTTTTTGGAGGGCTCGGTTTTTCAAACGACGTCCGTGGAAGTATAAGTATTGCGCTGTGAGTTCCCGTATGGACCTGCTCGCTTTGATCTGCAGTCAAACTGAGTTAACCGTACGGGCTGCGTGCTCTCATCAGTGCTGTGGGCACAGCCGAAACTCGCTGCTGCCCCGCTTGACTGGCATAAACTGGATTCACAGATGCAGCGGGCTAAACCTACTGTCTGAAGCTCCGGCTGAAGAATCACTTCAACACTGACTTTATGATGTCACAAAGATGACGTGTCGGGAAGCTAAACATGACGCAATGATAATAATTATAATTATATATAATTGTCATCATTTACTTACTCTTATGTTGCCTTTCTCCTTTCGAACACAAAAGGAGATGTTTATAAGAATGTTCACGATGTTTTTGGGGATATCAAGCTCCAATCTCAAAAGTAAGAGTGTCATAAATGTAGTCCATACGACTCGAGTGCTATATTCCAAGTCTTCTGAAGACATTTAATAGCTTTGTAAATGCTATTATATGACTTCATGGCTCACACACATGTCCGTATATTCAAATTTGGCAGGTTACAATCGATTTCGAGGCAGGTGAGAACCACTGGAATTTACACAGAGCTGGACAAGGGGGGTTCGGGGGGTGTTCGCTGTCTATTTCTGCATATTGCATCGCCGTTATGTGGTCCGTTCTGCGTAACGCGGCGGCTCACTAGCGTTCACCCCATAAGGCAGACGCCCCACCGGCCCTCCCGGATCTCCCAATGGCCAGTCCTCCCCTGATCGGCCCCAAAGTGCCTCGGCCCACCGGGAAAATGCCCGGTATGCCAGATTACCAGTTCCATACGTTTGTGAATGATGAAGTAAATGATCATTTTATTCACAATTGACTATTTCTGATTAAATAAATCAGAAGCAATAGCATTACTAATGTTTATTGTTCTGTTTTTGATCAATTTGATGCAGTGGTATTATTGTTAATGTCCTAACCCTAACCCAAAAACTGACTTCTAAAGGGTCGTGTGCATATACCACTTTACTATGCATTACTGATAAAGCACAGAAGTGTGTTGTCTAGGTAACCATCCTTAAACTGCGCTCAGAGGGGGTGGAGCTGAATGGATCTGCTGTACCACCTGATGAAAGCATGGCACTCTCACCTGAGGATGACGCCCACTGGAAGCTGTACAGGTGAACACACATCCCAAACTGTTTATTCATAAACACACACACACTTAACAGCTGCATTCAGATCTGTGAAGCATCTCGTGCTAATGTTTATCTCTGATTGAGCATGTTCAAATTGATCTCCTGTAGCTCAAGTGGATCTGTACAGATGAGATAATGACAGCGCTCAGCTGCTTTATTCCACATCCCAGCAGGCACATTAAACCTCTTTCTCAAATTATAAACGGCAGGAAACGATAAGCTCCAGAGTCACATGCCTCACAGCTAGAAA
Organism: Xyrauchen texanus; assembly: GCF_025860055.1. Classification (NCBI taxonomy): domain Eukaryota; kingdom Metazoa; phylum Chordata; class Actinopteri; order Cypriniformes; family Catostomidae; genus Xyrauchen; species Xyrauchen texanus. The sequence continues at coordinate 1,170,801 of NC_068299.1, read as the reverse complement.
ACACACAAGGCATGTTTAAACAGCTGTATGTGTGAGGGAATGCACCGCACCTCCTTTGGGTAACAAACACATGGTTTTCACTTAACAAGCACATGACGGCAGTGAAATGGTCAGGCGATATTTCCTGGTGGTCATTTTAATATCTTATTTTGTTTAGCTTGTTGCACTGTGTGGTGACTGCACATTTTTACTCTAGAGAACTGCCACTAGAAAAGAAAGTTTCACAGACGCGTGTGTGTGAGTGAGTGTGTGTGTGTGTGTGTGTGTGAGTGTGTGTGTGTGAGTGTGTGTGTGTGTGTGTGCATGCGTGTGTGTGTGAGAGTGTGTGTGTGTGTGTGAGTGTGTGTGTGTGTGCATGCGTGTGTGTGTGTGAGAGTGTGTGAGTGTGTGTGTGTGTGTGAGTGTGTGTGTGTGCATGCGTGTGTGTGCGTGAGAGTGTGTGCGTGAGAGTGTGTGTGTGTGTGAGTGTGTGCGTGCGTGTGTGTGCATGCGTGTGTGTGTGTGTGAGAGTGTGTGTGTGTGTGTGTGTGTGTGTGCGTGCGTGCGTGCGTGTGTGTGTGAGTGTGTGTTTTCACCCATTAAAAACAAAAAAATCACTCAGTCACATTTTTGCAGTTGTAATGTGTTATATTTTATTGTATTTTTTAATTTTTTGATATTATCTATAATAAAATGATCTATATATATTTATTTATTTTTCTTAAATTTTGCAAAAACAAATGACAGGAGACCATCTATTAGACTGTGTCATATAGCAGATTGTTATGTTAATATTTAGCGTAACATTTTTTTCTTTAAATATTTTATTAAGTAAAAGCCTTTAAAAAGTCTTTGATTCATTTATTCCACTGTTGCATACCTGCAATTCATCCATCCATCCATCCATCCATCGTCAACCGCTTATCCTGTGTACAGGGTCGCGGGGATACCTGCAATTATTCTATAAAATTATGATTTTTCTAATTTCATTTTATTTTTTTTTAGTAATGAGGTGCATTTATATACAAGAAAAGTGAATAAAAACGAATTCTTTTTTGAGCAATGATATCATAATGCATATTTACTCACTCGCCTCATTGCAAACATGTTGTTTCTCAAGTTGCACACAAAAGGAGATGTTTTGAAGAATGATCTAGCTGCTGTTTTCCATAAAATACAAGTAGATGGTGATTTATACTGTCAAGCTCCAAAAAGGACAAAAAGTGTGATAGAAATATAATTAAAGCATCATAAATTAGTCCATATTCATTATAAGGAAATCTGTGGCTCTGACATTATACTAAATATCTCCTTTTTGTTTTCCACTGAAGTGTCACTCAGGCTTGGAACGGCATGAGGAATACAGTAAATTTCTTTCCTCCCTCTCCTCAGTGACTGGATCAAAGATTTGTCGGTTTATGCCACCGTTAGCTTCCAGCGAGGGGCGGAGCTCGGGGCGGAGCTTGGTGAGGCGTGGTTGGTTGCTAACGCGGCTGTTTATCTGTGGAACTACAACAGCTGGCTGCTGGCCACTAGAGGGCATCGGCTTCTGCTGCCCACATTCAGCCGCTTGCTAGAGCTCCTCAGGCAGACTGGGCATGCTGGGTAAGATCTGGTTTGTGCCACTCTATATTAGTGATTTGAACGCACACGCAACCCTAAGTACAGATCTGAGTTTGTAGTCGGATATGTAGCTCAGTTGTGTATGTGTGTGCGCAGTGAGGTGGTTCTTGTGGTCATGCTGTGTGACGCTGTGGCTCAGGGACTCATCCAGCCCTGGTGTCAGACATCAGTGAGATCCGATCAGGAGTCACAGGACAACGAGAAGGTGCAGCCGCCAGCTGACAAGACCAAGAAGGCACGGGGAAAACCTGCAGAGAAGTCGGGCTCTTCTCAAGGCCTGCCGTTTGACTCCGCTGCAGTGCAGGACATGAAGAAAGCTCTGGAGGTGAGAGACACGGAGGACGCTCCAGCTGTCACAGTCCACTTGAGGCTGTAGATTTAACCTCCTGAGATATCAAACGAAACTAGAGACACTACTCTTTACATCCAAACAGCTTTCGATCCAGAAACGTAAAGCGATTTCTTACCAGAGACACTTTTGTTGGTGCTGCATCCATAGAGGCACATCCTGAAAATCACCGGCATGCTGTTGTGTCACATGATGCGGTGCACCAGAAGTTTAACTCTGAAATGAGAGTCTAGAGTCTTGTGAACAATATTCAGTCAGTTTTAATTCACTTAAATTATGCGTTGCATATAGCGAAGCCAAAATACAACATGCACACATCTACACTTGCAAATGCACAGCAAACTTAAAGAAGGAAGATGGCATTTCATTTCTCACGATTGAAAACGATGCCATGAGGCAGGGACGGATTATGAGTTGCAAAGGCCCCGGGGCCAATTATCTCCAAGGGCCCCCCTCCAAAAGTTGTTGGGGGGGGGGGGGGCATTGTTGATGGGGGATCGCACAACCTTAAAGCCCAAGGCCCCCCGGGCAGTCAAGGTCCCCGGGCAGTCAAGGTCCCCTGGACATTGGGCCGGTCGGTAATCCATCCATACATGAGGTCTGTTCAGTGGGTTGTGTCATGTGATTCAGAACATTCAGATATAGTGTTGTCACGGTACCAACATTTCAGTAGTCAGTACCAATACCAGTGAAATTTCACCGTACTCGATACTATTTTCGGTACCAAAGCAAAAACATGTTACTGAACACTCTTTTATTAACAAAGTCAACAAAACATCAGCAGCAGAACTAAGAACAGAAATATGCCATTGAGCAACACTTTCATTTAAATATATTATTTTAGAATTATAACAAAACTGAACAATGTGCTTTAAGTATTTTTGAACACTTATATAAGATTTCTTCAACTTTTGCAACTTTTAATTAAAGTTTTTACCAAGTACTAAAAAAAATCCTAAATAAACAAACACACAACAGAATTAATAAAAAACAATTTCCAAACTAATGTGCAAACTCTCTCTTATTAATAAAGCTGCATATTTTCTTCATGATAAGAAATGCACAGTGACACATATATATATATATATATATATTTATATATTCTGATGAAATAAGTTGTAATCGAGCTGCATTAAGCGTGTGCGCTGGAGGGACGAGCGTCCCGTGACAGAGTCTCTCTCAGCCGGTGCAGTTTCAGTCTCTCCCCCTGAGATCGGGACATTCACACGACTCACAGAAGAGTCTCACACAGAGACCGTTTCAGTGTTTATAGTTATTAACATGAGCTGCGTCTGTATTATCTGAACTTTAATAAAGCTATAATATATTAAGATATAACGCCGGATGTTTCTTTAAAGAGCTCCGCCTCCGCTGATTCCACAACGGGACATGCTCCTGAATGTACTTTAATCATTCCCTGATAATTTGGGATCTACATGAAATAAACGGTGAAAGTTTGGAGTGCATCTGTGATCGGTGTGATTCTGAAGTGCTGCTCTCGCGCGTCACCGTCACAGTTTAATGTCATTCATGTTAAATGAGATCAAACGACGATTCGACAACAAACATTTCTCTCGACAGTTTTGTATTTGACGATGTGGATAATGTCGACTAAACGTTTCAGCGCTAATGCAAATGCTAATATGTTTTAAACTCGCCTGCTTTAGTTGCTTGAATTAATCCGTCTGTCTGTCTTTATTAAGTTTGACGTGTTTCCTCTCGTCAGAACATTGTGAAGCAGCGTTCACAAACAGGTTTTTGCTGATCTGTGATGTTTCACTTTTCATCAAACTTGCTTTTTCCACTTTTCATTTCCACATGATTCAGTCGAGACTCGCCGCAGCAGCAGCTTGACGTCATCTTTTGCTTGTTGTGAGCGTTTGAGAGTTCCCGCCTCTGCACGGGTAGCGGGTAGACCCAGTACTCGGTACCCCGGTACCTTCAGAAATTCTGGTATCGTAAATAATTTTTGGTTTGAGTACCGACTTGGTACCGGGGTACAGGTATTTTTACAACACTATTCAGATAGAACAACAGACTGTACCTCCATTCCTCAGAGACTCCTGAAATATGCCCAACTCTGAGACCTTAGCAACCGAAAAGCAATGCCTTAACAACCACCCCCACAACATTTTAGCATTGTGACGGTGACTTCTGCACAAGCATGCACCACTAACAGTTACTTCAGGAAAAGTTCAAATCGAATTGTTTTACTGGAGTTTACTGAAGTGAACTGGTATTCTTTGTCCTGAAAAATAACGATATTTAGAAATGAGAAATATTGTTTATTTTTACACAGACGTTTTGATGAAAATTTCCATTAAATTGAGTCAATAGACCGTTTTACTCTAAAAGGCAAACAATTGTTAGGCAATGAAAATAACACATTTGAGTTGATGATAATGACTTACATTTAGATAAATGCACATTTATTCATTGATCAGAGATACTGTTCTTTTGAAAAGCTGCTGAAATAATCGTATAAAATGAATATACGGAAGTATTAGCTAATTTACAAGTTGCTTCTCTTCATGCTTTGGAGACGGTTATTATTTTTCCACGTTTTGGCCAGTTTAGCATTTTGCATTTTGTGTAGCGCGTTTTAACATCAACGGCATATTCACGACGCAAGCAGAGCTGGACTGGTAATCTGGCATACCGGGCATTTTCCCGGTGGGCCGACGCACTTTGGGGCCGATCATGGGTGCACTGGCCATCGGGAGAACCGAGCAGGGAGGTGTGTCGTCTGCATAACGTGCCGCGAATGGGATGCGATAAGCTTAAATGAGCCGCCACGTTATGCAGAACGGACCACAAAACAGCGCTGCGAATAGGACAGCCCGGGGCGATTTCTCTTCAAAGTCCAGCCCTGGACGCAAGTTACTCATTCTGACTTACTTGTAACTTAGTTCATGTTCACCTGTTCATGCGGATGTAAGTTGTGAAATTCTACATATATGTTGCAGTTATAGTGGTTAATGTCATACATGAAATATGACGTGTTTGAATGAGGTAATTAACCTGTTTGTAAAGCGCTTAATGTTGCTCAGCTCTTTCTGTTCACGCAGATCAATTCTGGATTATTTAAATGAATCGATTCTTTCTAGATGCTTCTTCTAATTATGCACCATTAACCCCTTAAACTCTGATGCAAAAGAGTGCATCTCATTTTGCATATTTAAAGAAGCAGCGATCAGACGGAGCAGACGTTAGTTAGACGTTTGTCTTTGTTGTCTTTGAGAGATTAATTAGAATAATGATTAGAACTGTGTTACTTGGGCAACAGAATAAGCTGTACAGTCACATGCCCCAGAATGAGAGCTTTTATTTGATATATGACTTCATGTGTCATGGCAAAAACCTTGTATATCCAGGCGCTTATTTCTACATCACCTCTAGGTGGCGCTCATTTGCTCTGCACACGTTTTCAGGCTTTATGTTGTTATTTTATGTAACATAAATGCAAAAGTGATTCTATGAAAAGTTCATATTCTAAGCTTTCAAATGAGACCAAATGTGAGTGATGATGATGTGTCGGGGGACAAGTAATCATACATGATTGGCTCCGCCCACTGACCCGGATTCCTTACATGGCTGGAGAGTTTGACGCCGCTTGAGGTGTCTGTCGGGATCGGTCAGAATACTGTCTGCTGATACCTGTCCGTGTTGATTCTGCAGGTGTGTGTGTATGCTCTACATCTGTCCAATGGGAACACGGAGCCGGTACCCATCATAGTGAGGAAGCAGCTGATCAGCACTTGGGTCCCAATTAAACAACTGCTTCAGCAGCAGATCGGACTGAAACTGGACATCAACGATGAGGTAAACATTCCCTATTTTTTACTGCAGTGTTTTAGTGTTTGATACGGTTTTGCTTTTGCTTTGAATTATTTTCTGTTTTAAACTACACTTCTTTAAACCTCATATTTAAATAGGGATGCACCGATATTTATCGGCCAATTGTCGACCGAATTAAAAATCAGCATGTCTGTTATACGCATAAATACGCAGATATAAAAAGTGATGGTTTATTTATAATTAATTAGTAACACACTTTGTAAAACTCTGAATTTGAATGCACAATCCAGAAATAATAATGGCCACAATATGTAGAAGGGTTGCCACTCTTTAGAGCATGTCATATTTCGTTGTTATTCTTTCTCATTCTTATGTTAATGAGGAAAAACTGGCATAAACGGACGTGAAACCATCCAAAACACTTTGAAACCAGCAGACTTTGACTTCTGAGACATCGGTCTGATATCCATTAATGCTGCACGATTGATTGAATTAAGATTGAAATCACAATATGGCCTTTCGTGATTACTGAAGCTTAAAAGGCTGCGTTTCTGCGTTCACTGCCTCAGTCAGCGCTGTGTGAGCAAGCGGCGCCCTCTAGCGGTCTGGATGGTGTTGGTGCAACCGATCCAATCCATGTTCAATAGACATTAAATATCGTAAGACCAGTGAAAATGCTTTTGAACCATTTTTAAAGCATAATTAAGTAAAACAGTGATCTGATGACAAAGTGAGGTAAGTAGCAAAATAATGGTATCGGCTAATAGCTTTTTGTTAAAATCGTTATGGGCCAAAAATGTTCATGTCAGTGCATCCCTAATTTTAAACAATGTTTTTGACGTAGGATCAATTTAATGTAACCGTAATAATATATATTAATAAAGTGCATTTCTTAAACTCAAGTTCATTTAGCTACAAAAGTATGAACAGACAAAAGAAAACAACCATCAGACTGATACATGAACACGGTAAGGGGCTGTTCACACAAAATGTTTTTTGTGTCTGTCTGCGCAGTTTTTAATAGCTTTCTCTGTGAACATGTGCTAGACAGACATCTCGCTGTTTTTTCAGCATCTCGTGCAGGAACGCTGCATTTTTAAGAGAGAGTGTGCATCTGAAGACACCTGCATTCAGTTAGATTATTATATTTATATACTTTTTGGTGATTTTTCTCCCCTTTTCTCCTCAATGTGGAACGCCCAATGCGTTCTGAGTCCTCATGGTGGTGTAGTGACTCGCCTCAATCCGGGTGGTGGAGGGCGAATCTCAGTTGCCTCCACGTCTGAGACCGTCAATCCATGCATTTTATCACGTGACTTGTCGCGTGTGTTACCATGGAGACGTAGCGCGTGTGGAGGCTTCACGCTATTCTCCACGGCATCCACGCACAACTCACCACACGCCCCACCGAGAGCGAGAACCACATTATAGCGACCACGAGGAGGTTACCCCATGTGACTCTACCCTCCCTAGCAACCGGGCCAATTTGGTTGCTAAGGAGACCTGTCTGGAGTCACTCAGCACACCCTGGATTCGGAAAAAAATGAACTAAGAAAAAAATGCATCAACGCCATTAAACTGTGCATAAACAAGGTAAAGCTGCGTTCACACTGCCAGCAACACGCAGCGACAAAACAACCTCATCTCATTCATTTTCAATGAGAGCTGGCGACTTACGGCAACACGAGCGGCGGTGACCAGATGTGGGTGTGTCCAGCGATGCAATTTTTTTTTTAATAAATGTTAAACATTATGCAAATGAAGAGTGACTTTCGGGAGCTACAGCCAATAGGAGAGAAGATGGTAAAGCTCATGTGATCCTAATATTTTAATAATAATAATTGTAAAGAAACAGTGCTGATTAGACTCTCCGTACACACCACTAGCGACCTAACCGCCAGCCACTAGCGACATGCAGCAACAAAGTAGCTGGCAGTGTGAACGCAGCTTAATAGCTATTGAGACCGAATGCGTTCTTGCTCTGAAAACGCTAGTCACAACAAATCAAATAGCACTCAAGTGTTTCAACAATTTAACTTTTTGGCTTCACACAGCATCTAAAGACAGTCTAAGACATATCTAGCACATGCTTACATAGAAAAACAATTAAACAGCACAGATGGACACATAAACATGTTTGGTGTGAACAACCCCTAAGGGTGGACATAGGACCACAAAGCCATCCAAAAGAAATCGGTCCTTCAATTGCACTGTTAGGCACCACACAGGACCAGAAATGTAGTAAATCATGAGAAGGGAAACTAAACTTTATATTGAGTGTATCTAGTGGGTGATATCAGTGGAATACAGACGTGATATTGGGCTGTAAGTGAGGAGCTGACTGCAGATACTGTTTCAGCATCTTTCATACTCTGTGAGAGGCTTCAATCTGCACTGTAATGTAATGCAACTCATTTAAAGTGCTTAACTGCTTTGTTTTGTTCTCTGTGGCCCTGCAGGGTAAAAATGAGGCAGTGACTTCAATGTCCCGTGTGCTGGTTGCTATGGAGATGTTTCAGTGTAACAGTAACTCCAGACTGATGGAGTTCACACTGCCTAGTCTAACTGTGGTAACACCTGTTTCACATCATACCATACATACCACAATAGTGCACGACTGAATCATTTCAGTGAATCGGTTCTTTTGGACAGTTCGTGTAAATGAACCAGTACAAATAAATGATTCACTAATTCACTTGAGCCTTGAAAGGATGGTGTCTTCATTTTTGAAGTGAAACATGACAACATGAAAATGAGCTGATTCATCTACACTAATAAGAGTGTTTATTGTATTTTACACAATTTACTGTAAATGTGTAACACATACATTTCCATTTGGGTCTGTCCTTCAGTTGGCGCAGATGGCAGGGGGCTGTCAGTGGAGCGACTCTGTTGTGGAGTTGTATGTATGGGCTCAGCTCGCTTTTTTCGCTCATCAGACACATGATCACGACCTCATCATGACTTGTACCCATAATGCACTGCAGCTGGAGCAGACCGCAACTCGCCGTGTGAAGACGACGGCTCAAACTCTGTGAGTGATGCTGATATCTGCTCTCTATGAAGGGCAAATGTGCGTTTATAAAACAGGAAGTTCTCACTCTGGACTCTGATTGGACGAGCCATGTTCAAAACCGTTAGACTAATGAATTCTGTTACTTGTTGGAAGAATAGTTTGCTTATTACCGAGCTCAACTGGACAATGTGAGAGAGTTTCAGGCCGGTTGACTTGCCCTGTTGGGTCATTGCTGTGTTGTCACTAAGGCCACGTCCATGCTAATCCATTTTCAGTTTCCTAACGCCATCATTTTCCAAAGTACAGTATGAAAATGTTGTTCCAGTGTGAATGAGAGGGAAAAGTAAACAAAATCCAGCTCAAAAAACACTTAATTTGCTCATAATTTAACCTTTTTATTACCCAGTGTCAAAATCGACTCGTTCAATGATCCATTCTAAAGCGTTCATTCTAAACTCCTCCTTTCAGAGAGCATACTCTGCTCTGATTGGTCCGTTCTAAAGCGTTCATTCTAAACTCCTCCTTTCAGAGAGCATACTCTGCTCTGATTGGTCCATTCTAAAGCGTTCATTCTAAACTCCTCCTTTCAGAGAGCATGCTCTGCTCTGATTGGTCCGTTCTAAAGCGTTCATTCTAAACTCCTCCTTTCAGAGAGCATACTCTGCTCTGATTGGTCCGTTCTAAAGCGTTCATTCTAAACTCCTCCTTTCAGAGAGCATACTCTGCTCTGATTGGTCCGTTCTAAAGCGTTCATTCTAAACTCCTCCTTTCGAAGAGCCTACTCTGCTCTGATTGGTCCGTTCTAAAGCATTCATTCTAAACTCCTCCTTTCAGAGAGCATACTCTGCTCTGATTGGTCCGTTCTAAAGCATTCATTCTAAACTCCTCCTTTCGAAGAGCCTACTCTGCTCTGATTGGTCCGTTCTAAAGCATTCATTCTAAACTCCTCCTTTCGAAGAGCCTACTCTGCTCTGATTGGTCCATACTAAAACATTCTTTCTAAACTCCTCCTTTCAGAGAGCATAATCTGCTCTGATTGGTCCATACTAAAACATTCTTTCTAAACTCCTCCTTTCAGAGAGCATAATCTGCTCTGATTGGTCCATACTAAAACATTCTTTCTAAACTCCTCCTTTCAGAGAGCATACTCTGCTCTGATTGGTCCATTCTAAAGCATTCATTCTAAACTCCTCCTTTCAGAGAGCATACTCTGCTCTGATTGGTCCGTTCTAAAGAGTTCATTCTAAACTCCTCCTTTCAGAGAGCATACTCTGCTCTGATTGGTCCATTCTAAAGCGTTCATTCTAAACTCCTCCTTTCAGAGAGCATACTCTGCTCTGATTGGTCCATTCTAAAGCGTTCATTCTAAACTCCTCCTTTCAGAGAGCATACTCTGCTCTGATTGGTCCGTTCTAAAGAGTTCATTCTAAACTCCTCCTTTCAGAGAGCATACTCTGCTCTGTTCTGATTGGTCTACTGCTTAGTGTAGTGTTTGAGGGCGGGTCAAAGCTGTTCGCGAGCAGCCAGTGAAGATCAGAGGCGGGTTTTTTGTTACCAAATTAGGTAGGTTAGTACAGGAAGTACGTTTGGTATTACTAACGACTCGTTTCAGGTGTTCAGAATCGGTTCTTTCTTTTGGGAGTCAATAACTCAGTTTGTTCTGCACTTTGATTGTTGAAACTTTGCAGACTTGTTTTACATTCACAAACAGCGAAATAACACACTACATGAAATGTCATATTTGATAAACCATAATAGGTCATTTTTTTTTTTACGATTTTTTTATTTATTTATTATTTTTACTTAAACCAATTGGAATAAAATTCCTTGACTTTGTTCACATATGTTATCTGAAAACGCACTTTTGCATTGTATGCCATTGTTTTCCAGCACAGCTAGTTTATTGCAAAGAAAACATTTGATTAAAAACATAAATAGTATTCTTGGCACAATATACAGCAAATATTGTGTGTATGTGTTTGTGTGTGTGTGTTTGTTTGTGTGTGTGTGTGTGTGTGTGTGTGTGTGTGTTTGCATGTGTGCGTGTTTGTGCGTGCGTGTTTGTGTGCGCGTGTGTGTGTGTTTGTGTGTGTGTGTGTGTGTGTGTGTGTGTGTGTGTGTGTGTGTGTGTGTGTGTGTGTGTGTGTGTGTGTGTGTGTGTGTGTAGGTTCAGTGTGTCTTCAGTTCAGGAGATGCTGAGCAGAACCGCATGTATCAGAGGTCAGAGTTTGATCCATAAGGCCAAAGGTCATCACAGCAGTTATATGGAGGGTCTCCGCATGCTGCAGTCCAGTGTCAGGTCAGTTCACGCCATCTCATACAGCACGACATGTGCATTGATATCACACCCTGATCATAAACTCTGTTCGATACTCATCATTTTCAAGTAGTAATACTTATCTAATTATATTGGCAAATATAGTGTTAGTTTCTCGTTACGGTTTTAAATGTTTGAACAAGGTTTGTAATTAAAGTAACTGTACTGGTCTCTATTCTTCTGTTCAGTTCTGCTGTATAAATCTCAATTGTGTTCTTGTAGTTATGCGGAGCAGGCAGACAGCTGGTCTCTGTGTGTGACTGCAGCTGGTCATTACTGGAATGCCTGTCTGTCTCTACTGGATGTGAGACAGGTCAGACGACAGCTCAGAGAACCTCTGGAGCTCATCCTGAAGGCCATGAGACGAACATACTCCAAACAAACTCCCGTAAGACATCAGTCATGGATTATTTTCTTTTTTAAACTTTTCACTACAAATGAATCCATTTTCAAATAGTTTATCTACTGTGTAGTTGTGTGATCAAATATATCTCCTAAACTGCATTTGAGGCTTTTTTAATCATGTTTTTGTTTTCTGACAAATTCATGTTTTAAATATAATTGTCATGCATTATACTATCATTAAAATATATATATATATTATTTTGTTAATATGCTAGATGAAAAAAATAGTGATGTAGGGCGGAGTAGTGCCGGAGTAGTGCCGGAGTAGTGCCGGAGTAGGGCCGGAGTGGGGCCGGAGTGGGGCCAGAGTGGGGCCGGAGTAGGGCCGCCGTAGTGCCGGAGTAATGCTGTCGTGTTAATAACAGCGTAATAACAATAAAAAGTGTTCAGCATGTGCTGCTCATTCATTCATGTTTTTTCTTTTTTTTTAGGGGAAAAGTAAACAAGTTTCTGGAGTGAGGGATACTCTATCTTTGACGGAAACCTTTAATTCTACAGGTTAGAATTATTTTAATTGAAACACATACAGCAAATGGAAGCTTCACATAATGTAAACATATTCATTGTTTGCCCGCAGTCTCTTTGTGCTTATCGTTTTATTGTTGCCTAAACTTTTTAATCATTGTGTTTCATAATAATATTAACTGAATAAGCATTTCAATCCTCTCTTTGGGTTGTATCTGGGAGTAGTTAATTAAGTGAAAACGAGTATCTGCACTGGCCGAGATATCGAACCCTGGTCCAGAGAAACACACCCTTAAAAATCTGATTGGCTGTGACATAATTTCAGCACCTTGGACAGCAGCTACAAAGCTTCAATTTGATTGGCTGGTACTGAGTTCCAACAATATGCAGGAGAGAATTCTACCACTGACCCAACAATGCTGGTTCCCTGAACAGTACCGCCACCTGCTGGACTAAAGCTGTAATGCACAGAGACTTTAGGAGAAGCCGTGTTACAACACTTGTGTGTCTCTCTCTCTCTCTCTGTAGATGCTGGTACTCTCGATGATGATCTAAAGTTGTGGGCATCCATGTATAATGTGCTGCTGTACATTCATACAGACAGTAGTGACTGGAAGAAAGGTTTACAGGTGCTGGATGAGGCTGTGAGAGAGATGCCACGCTCCACACACAAACTGTGAGTCTGAACGTCTGCATCAGTGGCGAGGCCAGAAATCCCCTTTCCTCAGCCATTATGAGTCAATATTAGCTCATTTGCATATCTTAATACTTAACAACGTGCAACGTAATGTTATAAGAAACAGAAGCTCTAGGTTTAAGTGGATTTTAATGGCTGTAAACTGAATCCAGGACATTTTAGGCATTGTAAAAGTCCCAGCCAATGTAACTTAATCCCTCGTGATTTACCACTGACAAAACTCACACCAACTGGGAAGAAACAAAGTGCGCAAACTCCCTAAATAGGTGCAGCGTTGAGAGAGAGAGGAACTCCAAATATGGACATGCCAAGTGGAATCACCAAATATAATGTGCACCCGCCGTCTCTCTTCCAAACCTGCTCGTCACTGCCATGACGTGTTTTTGTCATTTGTTGACATTTCTCAAAATGTAGATTTTAATAGTGCATTGTTGATTTTTAATGAATGAATGAACGAACGTTACATTTATATAGTGTGCCCATCACTGTACTGGGGCATTAACACACACACAGGGTGAGCACCCCCTGCTGGCCTCCCTAATACCTCTTCCAGCAGCAACCTTAGTTTCCCCAGGAGACCCCCATCCAGGTACTGGCCAGGCTCAACCCTGTGTATATATATATATATAATCTTTTAAGTAGTGTTTTATATTAATGAGTTGAGCAGACTATGCTGTGTGCTATTCATGCAACAATTTATAATATTTACACCAATAATAGCTTCCAAACATTATATCTGTTTAAAATTACTCCATCTAATCCTAAAAAGCACTTGGAGTTTTGTGTGTTTGTTTATATGTGGGTCAATGACATGATGCTTTTTTTTTCAGATCTATTAAATTATTCAAAAATACATAAAAAAAAGACAGTAAAAAAAAATAATAAGCAGTGAAACTAATGTTTTAAAATATGATTCATATTCGCCCAATTCCCAATGCGCTGCAAGTTGCCTCCGCGTCTGAGACCGTCAATCAGCGCATCTGATCACGTGACATGTTGAGAGCGTTACCATGGAGACGTAGCGCATGTGGAGGCTTCACGCTATTCTCCGCGGCATCCACACACAACTCGCCACACGCCCCACCGAGAGCGAGAACCACATTATAGTGACCACGAGGAGGTTACCCCATGTGACTCTACCCTCCCTAGCAACCGGCCAGTTTGGTTGCTAAGGAGACCTGGCTGGAGTCACTCAGCACGCCCTGGATTCAAACTCACGACTCCAGGTGTGATAGTCAGCGTCAATACTCGCGGAGATACACAGAACCCCCCTTTTTTAAATTGTACATTAAATCAGTCATGTAGCGTAAAAACAAAAAACCCCTTTAGACCCTCAAAATGGAGCGAGAAGAAAAAAAATAAAAAGATTTTAATAAAAATGCACATTTTGTTCAGGACATGTGGTGTAACCCTGAGAAAACATCTTCGTATTTTTTTTACTCAAAAATTCACAATATTTAATATTGTACCTTGACTAAATATTATTTTGTCGGGGGAATTTTTATATATTTTTTTTTTGTTATTGTTATTTATAATATCTATCTATCTATCTATCTATCTATCTATCTGTCTGTCTATCTGTCTGTCTATCTGTCTGTCTATCTGTCTGTCTATCTGTCTGTCTATCTGTCTGTCTATCTATCTGTCTATCTGTCTATCTGTCTGTCTGTCTGTCTGTCTGTCTGTCTGTCTGTCTGTCTGTCCGTCTATCCATCTATCTATCTAATTATTTTTTATGGAAAATGCTATGAAGGTTTTTCCAAAAAAGAACTTAACTTGTTTTTAAGTATATTTTTAAAAAAATATTTATAAATTATAACACCTTTGACAACCTTATTAGTCTGACCGTTGTGTGTTTTTAATATTTAATGAAATGTGTTAATTTGGCACTTTTATACAATTAAAAGGATTGATTTTCATCAAAATATGCAATGAGTAATGCAAAAGTAATCAGATTAGATTACCTATAAATTGTAGTCTAAAAGAGTGCATTACTGACTACAATTTAGATAATGTAATTTTTAATCAGTAATGGATTACACTTTAAAAGTACTGTAATCTACTCAGCACTGGTTATAAGACACAAATAAATCAGTGTTGTGTTGGTGGGAAAACCTTCATGTAGTCTCGTATAAAGCCCGTGTGTGTGTGTGTGTGTGTGTGTGTGTGTGTGTGTTTGCAGGCTTGTGTTGAAGCAGCGGGTTCTGGTTAAAGCACGTTTGGGTGAAAGTGTTGATTTGGACATACAGCGGATCGGTGATCAGGACGAGCTCGTCTGCTCTCGTATGTGGCGGCGTGCGGCACTCTGTGCTAAAAACAAACCGCAACAGCTGACCTGCTATCAGAACGCCATAACAACACTACAGGTGAAACCATCACAACACACTTCAGACCGGACCGCTTTAATGAGACTCTTACAGGGGTGCGGATGACTCCCATAGAGCACAAGATGTGTTGAGCTGGTCTGTGATATTATGCTGACACCTGCTGGTCTAATCAGATTACTGCATGTGCTTTTAAAATATTCATGCCGACAGCATCATCTTCACATGACCGTAATCTCAGCCGTTCACAGTTTTATAAGTGTGCTATGATTCTGTGTTTGTTTCAGGATTCTGCCAGTGTTTGGCTGAAGGTGGACTTCCTCCTGGAGTTCGGAGAGTGGCTGTATTTCACTCATTTCCCTGTAATTGACGCTCGGCTGCAGATCGAGTGTGCTGTAGACATCCTGCTCTTCACCAGGGCGGACACACCGCAGAGCGCAGGTGAGATGTTTTCTTTGTTATAGATGCACGATGTATCGGCCAAACTTCCAACCTGATCACATGAACATTACGTAAGAGAAACGAAGTGCTTCATTACACGTTTGGCTGCAGTTCCTTCGTGAAATGTCCATCGGGGGGCGCCAAAAGCAAGTGGAGGTTTTTAAAGGGATAGTTCACCCAAAATGAAAAATCTGTCATCATTTACTCATCCTCACGTCACTCCAAACCTGCATAACTCTCTTTCTTCTGCAGAGCACAAAAGAAAAAGGAAATGAAAGTTAATGTTGTCCAGTGATGTTTTGGACCCTATTGACTTTCATTGTACAGACAAGTGTTTATAAAGCCGTTGTGCTCATGATTTGTGTGAAAGTGAATGAAATGCACTGTTGTTGTAGTGCCTCTAGTGTTCATTTCACCAGGAATCTGCAGTTATATTAACATTCATTCTATGTTGCAAACATCGGTATCAGATGATATAAGCAATTTGGCGATCTGATTGGATATCGGCTGAAAGCCAATAATCAATTATTTCCTGTCAAATGGGGCGTACAAACACATCAGACAGTTAGCCTACAGCTGCTGTTGTGTGTAAAAGAATGACAGCAGAGATGTGATTTTGTAAACTTTGCACTGCTTGAACTTTGTTTGAATTCAGGGCGTGCTGAGTGACTCCATTCAGGTCTCCTTAGCAACCAAACTGGCCCGGTTGCTAGGGAGGGTAGAGTCACGTGGGGTAACCTCCTCGTGGTCACTATAATGTGGTTTTCGCTCTCGGTGGGGCGTGTGGCGAGTTGTGCGTGGATGCCGCGGAGAATAGCGTGAAGCCTCCACGCATGCTACGTCTCCACGGTAACGCCCTCAACAAGTCACGTGATAAGATGTGCAGATTGACGGTCTCAGACGCAGAGGCATCTGAGATTCGTCCTCCGCCACCTGGATTGAAGGAGTCACTACGCCACCACGAGGACTCAGAGCGCATTGGGAATTGGGCGTTCCAAATTCGGGAGAAATAGAGGAGAAAATCCAAAATAAATAAATGTCCCCAAATTAAATCCATGATAGTCAGCGTCAATACTCAATGAGACACCAGACCCCCATTTGGGGATTCTCAAACACATTATTCAGATGGAGAACTTTTGACTGTAAATGAATTCATTAAATGTAAGTATTCGAAATGAAAGGATAATCAAATCCAGGGGGGCAATTACTGCCTCTTGATGGAACAGTTCATTTTTGGCCATCTGTATGTCACAGAACTTTGACCACATTAATACGCACAACACCGATTAAGATCATTAATTATTCTGGTTGAGCTTTTATTCTAAAACCAGGTGCCTGTACATCTATTCAGAATGGAGAGGCTCGCTCTTGCCAAATATTACACTTCATTTAGCTCCACATTATGATAAAAATGTGTGCACAAAATCAGCCTAAAAGTTACTAGATAGACTTAGTAGATAGACGTACACCCGTTTGATTTATTCTGATTTATTCGAACATTTTTAAGGTTTGTCTCCAATGCAAAATGTGTGCTTGACATCCAGAATAATGCTGTTATCAGGACTGGACTGGGAAGAGAAATCGGCCGGGATTTAACATTGCAGCTGGCCCAATAGTTGAGCGTGGGGGGGGGGTGTTCTGGTCGGTTCTCCCGATGGCCAGTCCGCCCCTGATCGGCCCCAAAGTGTGTCGGCCCACCGGGAAAATGCCCGGTATGCCAGATTACCAGTCCAGCCCCGGCTGTTATGCATGCACAGATACATGCAGAAAATCTGATTAATGCCTGAAATGTATGGATAGTCTGATACGAGTCATTAGGCATATGTCAGATGTCCAGAGGTGTCAGAGTCTGATTTCAAACCTCATTTGGTGGTTCTTATAAGAAGCAAAACATCAGATTTCATACAGGGATTTTTTTTTGTCCTGTTTACACATACAATATCCGATCTGTGAGTGTATCTGATTTCTCTGTGATCTTTCTTTTAGAGGTTTCCGTAGAGACCGGAGGTGTGACTCCGGTGGAGCATCCACTCGGGCCGGGTTTGTCAGGTGTGAAGTTTGAGGTGTGTTTGTCTGATGTGAGGGAGATCGGCCGTTTGGAGCGTTTGTTCAGGGCTCACACTCTGCTGGCACTGCTGGAGGACAGAACTTCACCCAAACACCAGCAGCACCTGCTCACGGCCTACAGCTTCACACTACACATCTGGAAGGTAAACACGCTTGAGAAGGTCAACATATTGTTGTTTTTTAAGGTTATATGCACACGCCTCCAAGTGGAACAATTGCTTTAAGTCAAGTGTGTTGTTGTTGAATGCAGGTATCCATAGAAACCGCACAGGAAGTACTGAAAGAGATGTTGAGGAGTCGTTCAGCGACTGGTCAGCCTGTGTGCTCGTCCGGCTCCAGAAAAGACAAAGAGAGACCAGATGACAAGAAGGTTAAACAGGTGAAAGAAGCAGCATTGATGTGTTATCATAAACATGACATTCAACTGATTGATTATCCATTAATTACAGTCTACAATGGTAGAAATCACTTTTTAACCGCTCTGAATTTTGGTCTTGTTTTCATAAGAAAAAGCAAAACAAAAACATCCTTTTTGTGCATAATTGTTGTGATATTATTCAATAACCACTTGCATGATCTGCACAATATATGTCGATTGAAAGTGTAGACTCACCTTTACAATGAATATAGCTGATCTGACCTATTCTGAAGTACTGCTTTTTAATTGCTGACAAATTAGAACTGTTCCGTTTTCATAATTTGCATAATTGCAATCACAAAAATCATATTTATAACCAGTAAAAGGATAAAACAAAGGTCGCACAGCCATATGTCATATCTCTTTGGGAAGTTCTTGATGAGTAGAATACAACTAGAACATTTGTTTCACTCGGAGACCAAACTGCAGTCCGTATTAGTGTGTTAAAACCACATGTATAGTAAACGGGTAAACCGCATTTCCATCACATTTTGGTTTATTACTTCAAGAGAAATAAATGTGATTATAGAAAATGGTGTATTGTAACGTTCAGCAGATGATTCTCAATCACACAAGCCTAAACTCAACGTAATATGATGTGTAGATCCTTAAATATTCCTCAAATAGTGTTGTGCACTCATGCATCTCTATAGCAACGGTTTCTCTGGGATATATTCCTTTAAGGTGACAGAAACGGTTTTGTTGTTGCCCATGGCATTCAAAGGCACAATGAAATATCAAATTGGAATATATGAGTATTGTTTCAACTAGTGAAATATTTAAATCTGAGCAAGTACCCGATTAATGCTTTACTCACACACATCTCTACGTAGTATACAATATAATGCACACTATGCAGTAAACAGTACACTAGTATTGCACTGAGAACCGACGTCTCTGATTATGTCTGTTCATTTTATAGAGCTCTCCAGTTGAAGAGAAACCCAGAGGAAAAGCTTCAGAAATATCTCTTCCCATCAGCCCAGAGCAGTGGGCACAGTTCGAGTGTCCGGAAGAGATCCGACAGGCGTTCGGTTACAACATCAGCAGCATGACCCTCAGTTTGCAGGTCAGTGGAGCTCTACTAGAGGACGACACCTACGTGTTTAAACCCACACTAAACGTCTGTCACCCGTGCAGGGCTTTCCTTTGTGGCACATAATCATAACTGTTATAGATGATAAAGTTCCTGATTGATTGCCGTTCTGATTTCTGCTCTGCCGTTTGTCTGTATGTGGAGGAAGTGGAAGTATTGATCTGTACATTGAGGCTGAATGAGGCGGGAGACTCTGTGAGTTAAATGCGAAGATCTGCCGCATTGATCTGAGGAGAATTGTCTCGCTGAACAAAAGCAATCACATGAAGAAAAGATAGATGCTTCACTGCATTAAATCCCTGCTCGCGTTATCATAAATGTGTGTGTGATAAACTGCACAGTGTAAATGTTAAAGGAATATTTCACCCAAAAAGGAAAATTCTGTCATCAGTTACTCAACCTCATGTCGTTCCAATCCTGCATGACTTATGTTTATTCAGTATTTTTACCATATAATGATAGTGGAGAGTGACTGAGACTGAACACTCTGCATAATCTTTTTCAAATTGAAATAAATATGTAGCGTTTACACGCTGTGAGGAAAAAGGGTGGAAAATGGCCACGATTGGCTAAATTGTTTTTGATTCCTCAAAGCTTGAAAAGGTGCAAAAAAATGTAAAGTATGATGTGATCCAGTTTATGTTTAGGTAAGGTTAGGTTAATGTAGGGTTAGGTAAGGTTTTGTTAATTTGGGGTTAGTGTTAGTGTTAGGTAAGGATATGGTTAGGTTAGGTTTGTGTTAGGTAAGGATAGTGTTCAGTTAGCGTTCGTTTAGGATAGTGTTCCGTTAGTATGGTTAAAATCTATAACTAGTATCCGCAGAGCAATCGTGGTTTTACTCCAGTGAAACGGTAGTATCCGCAGAGCAATCGTGGTTTTACTCCAGTGAAACGGTAGTATCTGTAGAGCAATCGTGGTTTTACTCCAGTGAAACGGTAGTATCCGCAGAGCAATCGTGGTTTTACTCCAGTGAAACGGTAGTATCTGTAGAGCAATCGTGGTTTTACTCCAGTGAAACGGTAGTATCTGTAGAGCAATCGTGGTTTTACTCCAGTGAAACGGTAGTATCCGCAGAGCAATCGTGGTTTTACCCCAGTGAAACGGTAGTATCCGTAGAGCAATCGTGGTTTTACTCCAGTGAAACGGTAGTATCTGTAGAGCAATCGTGGTTTTACTCCAGTGAAACGGTAGTATCCATAGAGCAATCGTGGTTTTACTCCAGTGAAACGGTAGTATCTGTAGAGCAATCGTGGTTTTACTCCAGTGAAACGGTAGTATCCGCAGAGCAATCGTGGTTTTACCCCAGTGAAACGGTAGTATCCATAGAGCAATCGTGGTTTTACTCCAGTGAAACGGTAGTATCCGTAGAGCAATCGTGGTTTTACTCCAGTGAAACGGTAGTATCCGTAGAGCAATCGTGGTTTTACTCCAGTGAAACGGTAGTATCCGTAGAGCAATCGTGGTTTTACTCCAGTGAAACGGTAGTATCCGTAGAGCAATCGTGGTTTTACTCCAGTGAAACGGTAGTGTACGTAGAGCAATCGTGGTTTTACTCCAGTGAAACGGTAGTATCCGTAGAGCAATCGTGGTTTTACTCCAGTGAAACGGTAGTGTACGTAGAGCAATCGTGGTTTTACTCCAGTGAAACGGTAGTATCTGTAGAGCAATCGTGGTTTTACTCCAGTGAAACGGTAGTATCTGTAGAGCAATCGTGGTTTTACCCCAGTGAAACGGTAGTATCCGTATAGCAATCGTGGTTTTACTCCAGTGAAACGGCAGTATCTGTAGAGCAATCGTGGTTTTACTCCAGTGAAACGGTAGTATCTGTAGAGCAATCGTGGTTTTACTCCAGTGAAATGGTAGTATCTGTAGAGCAGTCGTGGTTTTACTCCAGTGAAACGGTAGTGTACATAGAGCAATCGTGGTTTTACTCCAGTGAAACGGTAGTGTACATAGAGCAATCGTGGTTTTACTCCAGTGAAACGGTAGTATCTGTAGAGCAGTCGTGGTTTTACTCCAGTGAAACGGTAGTGTACATAGAGCAATCGTGGTTTTACTCCAGTGAAACGGTAGTATCTGTAGAGCAGTCGTGGTTTTACTCCAGTGAAACGGTAGTGTACGTAGAGCAATCGTGGTTTTACTCCAGTGAAACGGTAGTATCCGTAGAGCAATCGTGGTTTTACTCCAGTGAAACGGTAGTATCTGTAGAGCAATCGTGGTTTTACTCCAGTGAAATGGTAGTATCTGTAGAGCAGTCGTGGTTTTACTCCAGTGAAACGGTAGTGTACGTAGAGCAATCGTGGTTTTACTCCAGTGAAACGGTAGTATCCGTAGAGCAATCGTGGTTTTACTCCAGTGAAACGGTAGTATCCGTAGAGCAATCGTGGTTTTACTCCAGTGAAACGGTAGTATCCGTAGAGCAATCGTGGTTTTACTCCAGTGAAACGGTAGTATCCGTAGAGCAATCGTGGTTTTACTCCAGTGAAACGGTAGTATCCGTAGAGCAATCGTGGTTTTACTCCAGTGAAACGGTAGTATCCGTGAGAGCAATCGTGGTTTTACTCCAGTGAAACGGTAGTATCCGTGAGAGCAATCGTGGTTTTACTCCAGTGAAACGGTAGTATCCGTGAGAGCAATCGTGGTTTTACTCCAGTGAAACGGTAGTATCCGTAGAGCAATCGTGGTTTTACTCCAGTGAAACGGTAGTATCCGTGAGAGCAATCGTGGTTTTACTCCAGTGAAACGGTAGTATCCGTGAGAGCAATCGTGGTTTTACTCCAGTGAAACGGTAGTATCCGTGAGAGCAATCGTGGTTTTACTCCAGTGAAGCGGTAGTATCCGTAGAGCAATCGTGGTTTTACTCCAGTGAAACGGTAGTATCTGTAGAGCAATCGTGGTTTTACTCCAGTGAAACGGTAGTATCTGTAGAGCAATCGTGGTTTTACTCCAGTAAAACGGTAGTATCTGTAGAGCAATCGTGGTTTTACTCCAGTGAAACGGTAGTATCTGTATAGCAATCGTGGTTTTACTCCAGTGAAACGGTAGTATCTGTAGAGCAATCGTGGTTTTACCCCAGTGAAACGGTAGTATCTGTAGAGCAATCGTGGTTTTACTCCAGTGAAACGGTAGTATCCGTAGAGCAATCGTGGTTTTACTCCAGTGAAACGGTAGCATCCGTAGAGCAATCGTGGTTTTACTCCAGTGAAACGGTAGCATCCGTAGAGCAATCGTGGTTTTACTCCAGTGAAACGGTAGCATCCGTAGAGCAATCGTGGTTTTACTCCAGTGAAACGGTAGTATCTGTAGAGCAATCGTGGTTTTACCCCAGTGAAACGGTAGTATCTGTAGAGCAATCGTGGTTTTACTCCAGTGAAACGGTAGTATCTGTAGAGCAATCGTGGTTTTACTCCAGTGAAACGGTAGTATCTGTAGAGCAATCGTGGTTTTACTCCAGTGAAACGGTAGTATCTGTAGAGCAATCGTGGTTTTACTCCAGTGAAACGGTAGTATCCGTAGAGCAATCGTGGTTTTACTCCAGTGAAACGGTAGTGTACGGAGAGCAATCTAAACCCTGTAAACCCTCTTATTTTTTCCATATAGAGACGCTATACACCATTGACTGCCCAACATTCTTTATTGTTGAAAGTTGTGTTTCTCACTCAGAAAAACAGCACATTAAAACGCTTTTCAAACACTGTTTAATGTTGACCTCTCTATGTTAGTCACATGCTCATGTGTTTGATTGTGTTTCAGAGTCGCACTCTGTTTTATTTGGATGTGTTGGTGAGAGAGTTGGAATCTGTCTCGTTGACACCGTTGACCTTTGCCCCTCTCCACTTGGCGGAGGTCATCGCCCATGACCTCATTGAAAGCAAGAGTCACTCTGACCTCTATCGCCTCAGGTAACGCTGAAACACCCGCAACAGATGAGCTTTCAATAGTCATCGTCATTATTGCATCTTTCAAGCTGTTCATCCTTTCCTCAGTTTGGCTAGTCAAGCTTCTGTATTTCACACTGTACATTTGTAAACACTGGGTTAATATTCATATTTGCACATTTAGTAAGTAGCATTGATTAGACCAGTAGAACAGCAAGTGACTGACGCATATCAACTCTCAGAATCATCAGGAACTGTCGTGATCTTGGGTTTGAGTCTCCGTACTGTGAACAGCTGCTGAGTTTGACCCTCATTTCTGAGGATGAGCTAATGCGGTATGATCCTATATCTTTACTAATATCACCGTTATAACTCTCAGATGCTTTTCAGTGTTTAATGTAAATGTATTTGATTTCAGGTGCCACAACGCTGTAATTTCTCAGAGAAACATATCTGAGATACATGAGGTTGGTGCTGCACAACACGGACACAAAGAGTTACAGTTAGTGATTTAAATGGCTCATGCCTGTTTACGGTAGTGCAACAGTCTGCTTCCAGAAGTAAAAATCCCATTTATTTTCTCCATTGAGGGAATTCTCCTTAACGCTAACTTATAAACCTTGAAAGACAGACCTACCCGAGGGCCGAGGTCGTTAATCGATAGTATATGCTTCTGTCCACGTTATTTCAATTTACGTAAAAAAATCTTTCTGGTGAGGAACTACACTACCCATAATCCTAAAGAGAGCTCCTCCAATCAGAGAAAGACGTTAAAAGAGCTCCGCCTACTGCCATGATGGACTGTGAATAACGCAGTTGAGTCGCTCTACCCACACTGATAAACTACTTAGGCCTATATATTTGTGTATATCTGAATAAATGTTGGTTTGATTCATGGCGCACAACTCTTTAATTAAGGATTTTATGGAATATCTGTGGGGAAAATTAAAGGGAAAACTACTTCTGGAGCTAAGATGACTGAAAACATGGAAGGACACTGTTGCGCTTTACACTGATATCTGTACAGCAGTATATAATAATGTATAAATACAGTGCTGGGTAGATTACTTCTGAATTGTAATCGGGTACTGATTACAAATTACATGACACAAATTGCAATGAGAAACGTAATCTTGCTGATTACATTTTTTGGGTAATATAATCGAATTACTTTTGGATTACTTCTAATCGAACGTCACTTGCATTTCTTATGGAAGTTTCTAGAAACATGGAGTGCATTACACAAACGTGGTCATGCAATTTTGCCATTTTACAGATGTAATATGCAAGTTATTTTTGAGAATCAATGCACTAAAAATGTCTCAATGGTATCGCTAAAGTAAAAGTGCATTTTGAAGCCGTTCAAAAGTAATTCACAAAACTAAAACTATTTTTACGCCGCTAATGCAACTGGATTACATTGTGAATATGATTGCGTGTATTTGGGCATTTAGATGCGTTGTGTGGACAAAACCCTTCCAAACACACAGGGATGAAATGGGGCCAGTGCCCAGGGACCCTTGACTGCCCCAGGGGCCCCTGGGCTTTAAGGTTGCATGATCCAGTTTGGGAGGCCCTTGGAGATAATTGGCTCCGGGGCCTTTGCAAGTCATAATCCGTCCCTGGTGACACATGGTTAAATTACACGCAAATGTGCAATGTAAAATGTGTTTCTCAGGAATTAAGAAAGTTAAATTTGATGTTGAATCCTTTGCAGTCGACAGGATTATAAATGCCTTGGAAGGCAGACATTACATGACCAGTAATGCTTTTTCCCCCCTGTGTCACTTTAAAAGTGAAATTATCAGGGATTCTGGGTATCTCAGCGAGTACTGACGCTGACTATCACACCTGGAGTTGCGAGTTTGAATCCAGGGCGTGCTGAGTGACTCCAGTCAGGTCTCCTTAGCAACCAAATTGGGCCGGTTGCTAGGGAGGGTAGAGTCACATGGGGTAACCTCCTCGTGGTGGTGATTAGTGGTTCTCTCAATGGGGCGTGTGGTGAGTTGTGTGTGGATCGTGGAGAGTAGCATGAGTCTCCACATGCTGGGAGTCTCCGCAGTGTCATGCACAACGAGTCACATGATGCGCGGATTGACAAATGAGTGAAAAATGTAAAAGATTTCAAAAAAAGAAAAAAATCTGCATAATGAACAATTACTGCCATTGCCTAATTAACATGTAATCATGTAATCCATAAGATAGTAACTGTAGTCTGATTGTAAGTATTTTAAAATGTAATTTAATCAAATTTAAAGTACTTGATTTACATTATCCAAATTACATGGACTGTTATATGTTGATATATTGAAACGATTCTCAATTTTCACGTAAAAATATCTGAAAACAGAAAATGCGTTGAGAAAACTCTCAGTAGATTTTGGATTTGACCATTAGGCACAACAACCAATCAGACACAGTAACTCAACATGGCCAAATATATGTCTGTCTGTCTGTGACTGTTTGAAACAGAAATGGTTCTCTGAAGGTGATTGGTGCAGAACGCCACTGACGATTGGCAGCACTCTTGATCTGTGGCTGGAGAAAGCTGACGTGTGTCTCAGTTTGAGTCTGTATCCGTCTGCCCGAGTCCTGCTGACTCAAACTCACCTGTCGGCCAAGGTAAGCCCGGACAAACACGTGCCATACTGTATTTCTCTCTTTGATTCATTCATGCTTAATGCATCAAAGTAATACTGAAGAATAAACCCTCAAAACGTAAAACAGTTTTCAACTCCAAATCTGGACCGGATAGGCCATTGATTGTTCCTCATTGATTGATTGGTTTCATCAGTGCATTTCAGTAGGGTGAGATTTCAGTCTGCTTCTGATAAGTCCCGCTCTGCATTTATCATCATTATAACGTTTGTTTCAGGAACTTGGTGATCAGACATCATTGGCTAAGAGCTTACACCTCCTGGCCGTTCTGGCCAATCAGGAGAAGCGGTCCGGTCATGCTCTGGTTCTGTTGCAGCAGGCGCAGGAGATCGGTGGAGATGAGCAGTTCTGGTATCGGCTGGTCCAGACGCTGCTCACAGCTGTAGTGCAACAGAGACAAGACGACGCTTATGAACAGGTCCAGTATGATTTACAGATGAGAACCACATTATAGCGACCACGAGGAGGTTACCCCATGTGACTCTACCCTCCCTAGCAACAGGGCCAATTTGGTTGCTAAGGAGACCTGACTGGAATAGCGAACCCCAGGGGTGTTAGCCAGCGTCTTTTACCACTGGACTACCCAGGCCCCGATATTGCTCAATTTGTAACATGTTTCAAAACATAAAATAAAAAAATATAAAAGTAATCCACTACAAGTTACATCTCTAAAGTTGTAATCAGATTACTTTACTGATTGCTTCATTGGAAAAGTTAGCACATTACTAATTACTCTAATATTAAGTAGGGCTGTCAATCGATTACAATTTTTAATCGAGTTAATTTCACAATATGCCGATCAATTAATTGAATTAATCACAAATAATCGCATATATGAATACTTACTGAGAAAGGCCCTCAAATAGCTATAATTCAATATATAATGATTAAATAGATAATGATTAAATTAAAATGCATTACATTAAGTGTCTTTGTAAGGCGATGTATTATATGATACGTTCTCCTCCGGTGCTGTCGCTGGTGTAGAGCAAGCGTGAGTACAGCTGGAGTTTCGCTCGCTGCCCCCTGCAGCTACTTCCAGCTTGACCTGCTCTGATGATAGAAATATTCCTTATTATGGAATGGGGACATGATTCATTACAAAAAAACACATCATTTTTTATATAATTAATTGTACTGAATTAATGTGTTAAATCAAAAGCCCTACTTTTAAATTAATTTCTAACACACTTTTCACAGAAATGTTTGTATTTATTTTTATTTTGCTCAAATTCGTTTGTGTCTGTCTGTCTGTGTCTGTGTGTGTCTGCATCTGCGTGTGTGCGTCTGCTTCTGTGTGCGAGTGTGTGTCTGTGTGTGTGTGTGTGTCTGCGTCTGCGTCTGCATCTGTGTGTTTGTGTTTGTCTGTGTCTGTGTGTGTGTGTCTGCATCTGCGTGTGTGCGTCTGCTTCTGTGTGTCTGTGCGTGTGTGTGTGTGTCTGCATCTGCATCTGTGTGTTTGTGTTTGTGTGTGTGTCTGCATCTGCGTGTCTGCATATGCGTGTGTGCGTCTGCTTCTGTGTGTGTGTGTGTGTGTCTGTGCGTCTGTGTGTGTGTCTGTGCGTGTGTGTGTGTCTCTGTGTGTGCGTGTGTGTGTGTCTCTGCGTGTGTGTGTGTGTGTGTGCGTGTGTGTGTCTGTGTGTGCGTGTGTGTGTCTGTGTGTGTGTGTGTGTGTGTGTGTGTGTGTGTGTGTGTGTTCTGCAGGTGTGTGAGATTACACAACAGGCCTGTAGATCCCTCACATCAGTTGTAGAGCAGAGACAGAACCGAGCTGTGGTCTTGCGCTTCTTCAGCGCGTCACTGGAGAGCAGGTGATGTTATGGATTTACAGGACAGTGTGATGCTCAATATTGAATAACTCGAGCTGATAACGGCTCTGATTACTCTCTGTGAAGGGCGGCAGTTTTACTTCAGCACGGGTTGAATCCTGACGGGATGACTGACGTGTCTGTAGAGATGCTCGCGTCAGTGTGTGACAGGCTCAAACACGCTGCATCTGACCTGCTGCTGCTGGGATACAGGACACATGCTGCGGAGGCCACGCTAACACACGCCAACACACTGAGGTGCAACACGCAAGAACTGAACATGCATTTTGACTGATTGAAGTTTTAAAAGCACAAACATTTCAAGTAAAAATGCATGCATGTATTCTGAGTGTTTTTTGTCTGTGCAAAGTTCACCGGCACAATGATACAATGTTGCGAGTGGTTGTCAGGGTGTTGCTATGCAGTTGCAGTTGTAGCAAGTGTAGCTTGTCACACTGAGGGACACCTTTTGACATGTCATCTGTCTGTTGTCAGTCCGTTTGAATCTGATATCTGCTTTGTGTCTTTTTCATCAAGAATCTCGGCTGTTCGGACTGCGAGTGAAGAGGGGAAACAGCGGCACCTTCTGGATGCACTCCATCTCCTGCAGACGGCTGTTTCTATACAAGAGGACGTTGTGACGGATGTTATGAATGTTCTGCCTCCTCATGAGGTATCACACATGTTTGTTCTCAAGAAGTGCCATAAATATATTCACCCGCTATTAAGAATCAAACCATACTAGTTGATTGTTTCATTTAATATGATATCCACAATTATTCATTTTAATAGAATTATCTTATACTGTGTGTGACCGCATGTCATGTTCTTTATGTACTGTACACTATACAGCTATACAGTACATCTGTAAATCATAAAAGTGCCCTTAAAAGTCAACATCACATTGGGAATGTCACCTCACTGAAAATACTTTGACTCTATACTGTGTGTTTATGTTCATGTGAACAACTGTGAAAGGTTCTTAATGTATAAATAATTGTCCTGTCTCTTCTGAAGCAGCGCATGTACGGTGTTGTCATGTGACACCTGTTACTTTTCTCAGCGCTGTTCAAGATGCACCAGTCACAGTCGTTTGTCACATAAAACAAGAAATGAAATGACAAATATTTTCTGGAGATTACGCAGGTGGATTTGCATTAGCATTTCACATCCAATGCTTGAAATGAATAGATGTAAACAATCCCAATGGAGGATTCTGCGTTTTCGGCTGGTAAGCACCCTCTTAAGGAAGACACCTACAAATTTGCAGGATTTTAGGATGCTTGTATAACTCCTAATAAATGTTTTATCATATTGGAGAGGAACATTGTGTAATATCATTAAGTTTACATGAATTTGCATAACATGCACTATAATGCTACTGTCACTTTAAGAGTTTAACGCATCACAGATTTGCACAAGTGTTGCTGTTAATTTTTTCTTCTGGAACGCCCACTTCCCAATGCGCTCTGAGTCCTCGTGGTGGCGTAGTGACTCGCCTCAATCCGGGT
>NC_068299.1:1106951-1121951 GCF_025860055.1 Xyrauchen texanus | reverse complement strand
GTCTTGTTTTATTCTGTTCTCATTCGGTCATAAACTGAGTCTGATTTGTTGTATTCCATCAGAACATTATAGAAGTTTACAGGAATATTATTTTCATTTTAAAATGATTTATTTCACACCACTGTCCCATCTCCTGTTTTTGTGAGGTCATGAGGTCATCGGTCATTCAGTCTGTTCTCTAGTGACATTAAAGACTGTAATCATGCTGTCCGACATGACACATCACACACACACACACACACACACACACATGACTGGACTACAGAAGAGCAGTTGCTGTGTGTAACTGTGTGTTTGTGTGTTGTGGTTGTGTAGTTGTGTGCTGTATGCAGGTTTATATGAGCAGGTGAAAGAGACTCCGAGAGGGAAGAGCTCCACAGGTAACAAACTCCTTTTAGCTCTTCAGTTTCTTTACAGACGTGCACAGGTCACTCTACACAATCAACTGAGAATATTAAGAAACTATCATTTATTGAATGAAAATGAAGCCTGTTTGAAAGACCGTCTGATGTTTGTGTCTGTAGATGGTCTGATCTGCTCTAAAGTGGTCAAGTGCTCTGTTCAACACTCAGATCTCCTGCAGCTCCACAAACACCTGCGAGATTTCAAACGTATGAACGCACAGACACGCCTGAAAGAGTCACGCTAACCATGACAGCGAGACCTGCAAACTAGCGGTAAAACACAGCGTTACCTTCAGATACTTTAATGAGAAATAAAGCAAGTGGGTAGAAATCTATACAGTTTTTCAGTGTAAACCTTTTCTCTCTTTATTTCTCTTTAAAGGAAAATAAAGATGAAGAGCTGGACTCTGTTTTCAGAACTCTGGTTGAGCAAATGGAGAATTATCTGCATCCTGTTCTCTCACAGTTTCACTTTTCATGCTTTAGGTACAATAACTAACATACACACACACACACACACACACACACACACCTGCACTGATATATTGGCACATGTTTAATTCAATTTTAGCCCTCAGTTAAAGGAATGCATGGAAAAATCTTGATTTTTGGATGCATCATTTATTCATCTTCATGATGTTTCAAACCTGTATGACATTTGATCTTTTAACTAACACTAAAGCAGTTTGTTCAAACTTACGGCTGCACAATTAATCAATAAATAATCGAGATTACTATTAAAGCTTAAACAATTAACTTATTATTTGTCTGCGTATATAAGATAGACTGAGAAAGAATAGAATCAAATAGAACCAAATAAAAGAGTAACTTAGATTAGAATTGAATACAATGGCATTGACTAAAAGACTAGCATAGAAAAGAGAATAATAGAATAGATTAGAATTGTATTAAATGAGATTGCTCTAGAATAGAGAACATAATAAATTAGAATTGAATAGAATTAGATTTTAACAGAATCGAGATAGAGAGTATATATATATAATTGCATTGAATAAAAGACTGTATAGATTAGAATTACATTGAGAAAAAGTGTACCTAGAATAGAAAACTGAAAAGAATAGCATGATGTAATAGAATAGAATTGCATTTAATTAAAAAACAAACTTAAAATAGAATAGAATAAAACAGAATAGATTAGAATTGCATTAAATAAAAGGCTATTTTAGAATAGAAAACTGAACAGTAGTATTATGAGACTAGCCTAAAGTAGAATAGAATTGCATTGAATAAAAGACTATTTTAGAATAGAAAACAGAACAGTAGTATTATAAGACTAGCCTAAAGTAGAATAGAATTGCATTGAATAAAAGACTATTTTAGAATAGAAAACAGAACGGTAGTATTATGAGACTAGCCTAAAGTAGAATAGAATTGCATTGAATAAAAGACTATTTTAGAATAGAAAACAGAAGGGTAGTATTATAAGACTAGCCTAAAGTAGAATAGAATTGCATTGAATAAAAGACTATTTTAGAATAGAAAACAGAACAGTAGTATTATAAGACTAGCCTAAAGTAGAATAGAATTGCATTGAATAAAAGACTTTTTTAGAATAGAAAACAGAACAGTAGTATTATGAGACTAGCCTAAAGTAGAATAGAATTGCATTGAATAAAAGACTATTTTAGAATAGAAAACGGAACAGTAGAATTATGAGACTAGCCTAAAGTAGAATAGAATTGCATTGAATAAAAGACTATTTTAGAATAGAAAACGTAACAGTAGAATTATGAGACTAGCCTAAAGTAGAATAGAATTGCATTGAATAAAAGACTATTTTAGAATAGAAAACGGAACAGTAGAATTATGAGACTAGCCTAAAGTAGAATAGAATTGCATTGAATAAAAGACTATTTTAGAATAGAAAACGTAACAGTAGAATTATGAGACTAGCCTAAAGTAGAATAGAATTGCATTGAATAAAAGACTATTTTAGAAGAGAAAACGGAACAGTAGAATTATGAGACTAGCCTAAAGTAGAATAGAATTGCATTGAATAAAAGACTATTTTAGAATAGAAAACGGAACAGTAGAATTATGAGACTAGCCTAAAGTAGAATAGAATTGCATTGAATAAAAGACTATTTTAGAATAGAAAACGTAACAGTAGAATTATGAGACTAGCCTAAAGTAGAATAGAATTGCATTGAATAAAAGACTATTTTAGAAGAGAAAACGGAACAGTAGTATTATGAGACTAGCCTAAAGTAGAATAGAATTGCATTGAATAAAAGACTATTTTAGAATAGAAAACGGAACAGTAGTATTATGAGACTAGCCTAAAGTAGAATAGAATTGCATTGAATAAAAGACTATTTTAGAATAGAAAACGGAACAGTAGAATTATGAGACTAGCCTAAAGTAGAATAGAATTACATTGAATAAAAGACTATTTTAGAATAGAAAACGGAACGGTAGTATTATAAGACTAGCCTAAAGTTGAATAGAATTGCATTGAATAAAAGACTATTTTAGAATAGAAAACGGAACGGTAGTATTATGAGACTAGCCTAAAGTTGAATAGAATTGCATTGAATAAAAGACTATTTTAGAATAGAAAACGGAACGGTAGTATTATGAGACTAGCCTAAAGTAGAATAGAATTGCATTGAATAAAAGACTATTTTAGAAGAGAAAACAGAACAGTAGTATTATGAGACTAGCCTAAAGTAGAATAGAATTGCATTGAATAAAAGACTATTTTAGAAGAGAAAACGGAACAGTAGTATTATGAGACTAGCCTAAAGTTGAATAGAATTGCATTGAATAAAAGACTATTTTAGAATAGAAAACGGAACGGTAGTATTATGAGACTAGCCTAAAGTAGAATAGAATTGCATTGAATAAAAGACTATTTTAGAAGAGAAAACGGAACAGTAGTATTATGAGACTAGCCTAAAGTAGAATAGAATTGCATTGAATAAAAGACTATTTTAGAAGAGAAAACGGAACAGTAGTATTATGAGACTAGCCTAAAGTAGAATAGAATTGCATTGAATAAAAGACTATTTTAGAATAGAAAACGGAACGGTAGTATTATGAGACTAGCCTAAAGTAGAATAGAATTGCATTGAATAAAAGACTATTTTAGAAGAGAAAACGGAACAGTAGTATTATGAGACTAGCCTAAAGTAGAATAGAATTGCATTGAATAAAAGACTATTTTAGAAGAGAAAACGGAACAGTAGTATTATGAGACTAGCCTAAAGTAGAATAGAATTGCATTGAATAAAAGACTATTTTAGAAGAGAAAACGGAACAGTAGTATTATGAGACTAGCCTAAAGTAGAATAGAACTGCATTGAATAAAAGACTATTTTAGAATAGAAAACGGAACAGTAGTATTATGAGACTAGCCTAAAGAAGAATAGAATTGCACTGAATAAAAGACTATTTTAGAAGAGAAAACGGAACAGTAGTATTATGAGACTAGCCTAAAGTAGAATAGAATTGCACTGAATAAAAGACTATTTTAGAAGAGAAAACGGAACAGTAGTATTATGAGACTAGCCTAAAGTAGAATAGAATTGCATTGAATAAAAGACTATTTTAGAATAGAAAACGGAACAGTAGAATTATGAGACTAGCCTAAAGTAGAATAGAATTGCATTGAATAAAAGACTATTTTAGAATAGAAAACAGAACAGTAGTATTATAAGACTAGCCTAAAGTAGAATAGAATTGCATTGAATAAAAGACTATTTTAGAATAGAAAACGGAACAGTAGTATTATGAGACTAGCCTAAAGTAGAATAGAATTGCATTGAATAAAAGACTATTTTAGAATAGAAAACGGAACAGTAGAATTATGAGACTAGCCTAAAGTAGAATAGAATTGCATTGAATAAAAGACTATTTTAGAATAGAAAACAGAACAGTAGTATTATAAGACTAGCCTAAAGTAGAATAGAATTGCATTGAATAAAAGACTATTTTAGAATAGAAAACGGAACAGTAGAATTATGAGACTAGCCTAAAGTAGAATAGAATTGCATTGAATAAAAGACTATTTTAGAATAGAAAACGGAACAGTAGTATTATGAGACTAGCCTAAAGTAGAATAGAATTGCATTGAATAAAAGACTATTTTAGAAGAGAAAACGGAACAGTAGTATTATGAGACTAGCCTAAAGTAGAATAGAATTGCATTGAATAAAAGACTATTTTAGAATAGAAAACGGAACAGTAGTATTATGAGACTAGCCTAAAGTAGAATAGAATTGCATTGAATAAAAGACTATTTTAGAATAGAAAACGGAACAGTAGCATTATGAGACTAGCCTAAAGTAGAATAGAATTGCATTGAATAAAAGACTATTTTAGAATAGAAAACGTAACAGTAGAATTATGAGACTAGCCTAAAGTAGAATAGAATTGCATTGAATAAAAGACTATTTTAGAATAGAAAACGGAACAGTAGTATTATGAGACTAGCCTAAAGTAGAATAGAATTGCATTGAATAAAAGACTATTTTAGAATAGAAAACGGAACAGTAGTATTATGAGACTAGCCTAAAGTAGAATAGAATTGCATTGAATAAAAGACTATTTTAGAATAGAAAACGGAACAGTAGTATTATGAGACTAGCCTAAAGTAGAATAGAATTGCATTGAATAAAAGACTATTTTAGAATAGAAAACGGAACAGTAGCATTATGAGACTAGCCTAAAGTAGAATAGAATTGCATTGAATAAAAGACTATTTTAGAATAGAAAACGGAACAGTAGAATTATGAGACTAGCCTAAAGTAGAATAGAATTGCATTGACTAAAAGACTATTTTAGAATAGAAAACAGAACAGTAGTATTATAAGACTAGCCTAAAGTAGAATAGAATTGCATTGAATAAAAGACTATTTTAGAATAGAAAACAGAACAGTAGAATTATGAGACTAGCCTAAAGTAGAATAGAATTGCATTGAATAAAAGACTATTTTAGAATAGAAAACGGAACAGTAGTATTATGAGACTAGCCTAAAGTAGAATAGAATTGCATTGAATAAAAGACTATTTTAGAAGAGAAAACGGAACAGTAGTATTATGAGACTAGCCTAAAGTAGAATAGAATTGCATTGAATAAAAGACTATTTTAGAATAGAAAACGGAACAGTAGTATTATGAGACTAGCCTAAAGTAGAATAGAATTGCATTGAATAAAAGACTATTTTAGAATAGAAAACGGAACAGTAGCATTATGAGACTAGCCTAAAGTAGAATAGAATTGCATTGAATAAAAGACTATTTTAGAATAGAAAACGGAACAGTAGAATTATGAGACTAGCCTAAAGTAGAATAGAATTGCATTGAATAAAAGACTATTTTAGAATAGAAAACAGAACAGTAGTATTATAAGACTAGCCTAAAGTAGAATAGAATTGCATTGAATAAAAGACTATTTTAGAATAGAAAACAGAACAGTAGTATTATAAGACTAGCCTAAAGTAGAATAGAATTGCATTGAATAAAAGACTATTTTAGAATAGAAAACGGAACAGTAGTATTATAAGACTAGCCTAAAGTAGAATAGAATTGCATTGAATAAAACATTATCTTAGAAAATAACAGAATAGAATAGATTCTAATTGCTTTGCATTGAATAAAATGTACCCTAGAATTAAACATTGAATAGAATAGCATTTAATAAAAAAACAGTCTTTGAATAGGATAGAATTGAAAATAGGTGAATAAAAGAGTTTCTGAATAGAACTGAACAGAATTGCATTGGCTAAAAGACTAATGTAGAATAGAGTTAATAGATTAGAAGTGCAATGAATAAAAGTGTACCCTAGAATAGAAAACAGAATTGAGTAGCAGAATTGAATTGGGAGTCTAGAATAGAATTGCGTTGAGTAAAAGAGTAGCCAAGTATAGAATAGAAACCAGTGCACCTGTGAGTGTTTTTCACGGTGCTAAGAGGGCCAGTGTGGAATTGGCCCTGATTTTCTGATGTATAAAGGAACAATAAAGTATTTCAGAAGCAGTTCTCCTCTTGTTTTGGAAATGTTGTTACATAATGTGGCATGAATATTCCCCAAAACAAAAGAAGTCTTAACGTAAATGATCTGTTAGTCAAAATGAATCACAGCCACCATATACAGATAAATAATGGTGCAGCTATTCTCGCCGCTCTTTTCCATACATTGGAAGTGTGCAGTGGCCATGAGAATGACATTATGCAGTATAATCCAAGTCTTCTGAAATCATAGCTTTGTATGTTATAATAGTTTTATAGCAGGACCCCTGATGTTCTTTGTTGTCACCTTTGTGAATGACTTAAAGTGTGTGTGTGTGTGTGTGTGTGTGTGTGTGTGTGTGTGTGTGTGTGTGTGTGTGTGTGTGTGTGTGTGTGTGTGTGTGTGTGTGTGTGTGTGATTGTCAATTCCTCTTGTCTTGTCTATCATCAGCTCGCACTCTCCGTCCATCTCCACCACCTCATCATCGCGTGCCAAAGAAAAGGACGATAAAACTGCTAATAAACCACTGCACCCGCCAGGTACAGACCACACACACACACACCAGGTTGGGACAACTCCATCGATACTAACAGGATAAGTGGGTAGAATGTTAATTAGTAACTCTTTACTGGATATTTTCACTTCAGTTGCTAGTAAAGTTTTGTTTCATCATTCAGATTAAATTGGACCAATCACAGTTGTTTATTGCACTTTAATCTCTGGAACACTGATACAATCTATAGATTGAATCCAATGTACTTTCTTGTGAGCAAATATCTCTAATAAGAAAAACAAATAAAACGCATCACCTGAGTTTTCACGTGTGTCTCATTGGAAACTGTATTTAAGTGCTGCCCAATGAGTCTCATTGCCACAGAGCCCCTGTAATCCTGTCCTACAAGCCCCGTGCTGCCCGTCATCCAATCTCACAGCTACTTCTCTCACCTTTCTGTTCTGAAGATTATTGATCTAATTATCATTTTTAGCTTTTATCCACTATCCCCACAGATATCTGGGAATATTAAAACTAGGATTAGTTTTGGAAATTAACAAAATCCTGAACAGACATGGAAAAGTATTGTACATTTCTGTAGTGAATAAAGAGTTTTCTATTTCTATGCTCAGCCCTAAAATATTGCTCACTGTGTAATCCCTCTAATACGTGATATATGAATTATATATGGATTATACTTCAACTTCGGGCACTTTCATGTCTCAAGGTTTTTATTTTTAATTATTATTAAAACAGATTTATGATTATTTTTTATTTGTTATATAATGGCCACATTACAACTCAGTTTGGTAACACATTCTGTGTAGCTCATGTTTATAATGCATTCACAATATCTAATTATAAACAGTATAACATGTTATTAACTTCTTATAAATAATTGTAACTATAGTTATAACACATTATAATACTGATCCTATTCATAGTTATAGCTTAACCAGTGTAACATGTTATTAACTTCTTATAAATAATTGTAACTATAGTTATAACACATTATAATACTGATCCTATTCATAGTTATAGCTTAACCAGTGTAACATGTTATTAACTTCTTATAAATAATTGTAACTATAGTTATAACACATTATAATACTGATCCTATTCATAGTTATAGCTTAACCAGTGTAACATGTTATTAACTTCTTATAAATAATTGTAACTATAGTTATAACACATTATAATACTGATCCTATTCATAGTTATAGCTTAAACAGTGTAACATGTTATTAACTTCTTATAAATAATTGTAACTATAGTTATAACACATTATAATACTGATCCTATTCATAGTTATAGCTTAAACAGTGTAACATGTTATTAACTTCTTATAAATAATTGTAACTATAGTTATAACACATTATAATACTGATCCTATTCATAGTTATAGCTTAAACAGTGTAACATGTTATTAACTTCTTATAAATAATTGTAACTATAGTTATAACACATTATAATACTGATCCTATTCATAGTTATAGCTTAACCAGTGTAACATGTTATTAACTTCTTATAAATAATTGTAACTATAGTTATAACACATTATAATACTGATCCTATTCATAGTTATAGCTTAAACAGTGTAACATGTTATTAACTTCTTATAAATAATTGTAACTATAGTTATAACACATTATAATACTGAGCCTATTCATAGTTATAGCTTAAACAGTATAACATGTTATTATCTTCTTATAATGTGTTATAACTATAGTTACAATTATTTATAATACTGAGCCTATTCATAGTTATAGCTTAAAGAGAATAATGCATTATCCAATTATGCAAAAAGTGTGAAAACATTACTTAAATGTGTGTATTTAAGATGCATAAAATATTAGCTATTATTATATTATTATTATTATTATATTAGTTGACAAATTCAATAATTTAGTGAGAGTGTGAAAAATGTTTTAATGAGAATGTGCTAAAAGTGCCCGAAGTTGAAGAAACACAGTAACGTTAATCCAGTAATCACAAACAACTGGAGAATCTTGTGAAGTCATGTCAAAAGGTCAAAACAGCTCCAATAGTTTCATGTTTCCGTTGTTTCTCTGTGCTTTAAGAGAGTGGATGAGTGTGTGTTTATATCGAAACATACACAGAAATCATGTTTGATGTGGAGATCAGATGTGATATCAGAGATTTAATTCATGTGTGTGTGTGTGTGTGTGTGTGTGTCTTCCAGATGCTGGTGTGTGTGTGGTGATATTAGCTGACAGGTTGCTGTTGGAGCTTCCGTTAGAAGCGTTGTCTGTTCTCCAGGCGGATGGGATCACCTCAGTGTCGCGAGATTTCTCTCTGCAGGTTCTTCATGCGCGTCTGCAGATGGATGAAGCAGGTGAGAGTTTGGAACACACACACACATATATGTTCTGATGCAGTTAACCACCGCTGGACACTAATCATGAGTGAAACTGTTCTGCTGACTGAAACAAATCAAAAGCAAAAACAGAGTCCTCCAAATTATTGCTGCATTCAGGTCCTCCTGGGATGTTCGTACTAATGAGGTCGGACAATCTTAAATACGATGTGATGTACATTCAAGTGGTTTTATTTGGAAAGAACATACCCATTTTGCAATTTCATATATACTATTCTCTTTATAACTTGCTAGCGAGACAGGAAGCTTTTTTAGCACCAGTAGACCTTATTCACGCTAGCACCATCTGTGAGGCTGTGTGGGATAAATGAACGATATAAAACTGTATAAATCTGATTTCCCACAACTCATGATGTCTGGAGTTCTGTGTGTGCTGAATGTTCTCAGACAGATGTTTGATCAATGCTTTGTCCGCAGAGTGACCCAAAAACACTTTAAACTGCAGGACGGCCCATTGAAGAGACTGTACATCCCTCAGCCTCAGTATTATTCTCATTAAATAGCAAAGATGGCGCTAGCGTGAATAAGGTCTATGCAACAAAATGAAGAGAAAGCCACAGATGAGGTATGCAATTAATGCATTATCTTATCAAACTAGTGCGGCCACATTAATGATGGGAAATGTAGTTTTGTTGCAAATGCTTGTCGCTGCATAAACAAGCTAAATGAGTCATTTTCATTGTTATTTTCAAGTTTTAAGGCATACAAACTAAGTTAAATGTAATTATTGTAATAATAATTAGCTTCTGCCATGATTATTTAATCAGCACGCCCCCAACTTGCAGAGTCGAGGCTCAAAGATGACTCGTATTTACCACTTTGCGGTGGCGTTCATGTGCGACGTTTTGAGATAAAGACATAAATACAATCAGATTTTCTTTAGACGGACTGTTCACACTGTAAGTTATTTGTGTCAGATCTGCAGTTGCTCTGCTTGTGTTGTTCACAATACGGGGACATACCTATTGTCCTGTATTATAGCGGGCAGAGAAGTGTACCAAATTATATCCCGCTTAGGAGGACCCCTGTCCTGTATTGCAGCACTCAATATGCTCAAGTGTCCCGTATTCACGTGAGACATTCAAGACATGATTGCGCTATAGTGTCTAGCCGCCGGTGTGTGTTAGCGCATCTTAGCGCATCTCTTTGTGAAACAAAGACGACACATCTGAGGCCTGTTGCACAAAGCGGGTTTCTGTGGCTAGCTACTCTGGTTAGTTTGAGCAAACTCTAGGTTTTCGGACTCAAGAAGGTAGGTTGGTTTTTACGGGTGTTCATCGCCATAGCAACTTGCGCTGCAGGACCTGCTAATGGTACCTTTGATTTTGAAGCCAAAAAAAGTGCATCCATCCATCATAGAAGTAATCCATACGGCTCCAGGGGGTTAATAAAGACCTTCTGAAGTGAAGAAAAATATCTATATTTATAACTTTATAAACTATAATCACTGGCTTCCGGTGAATCACAATAAATATTTTTGTCATATACTATATTTAAATTTAAATTACACATTTTTATATATATATTAATTTTAATAACATTTAAAACATTTTACTTTAATTTTAATATTTTATTTTTAAATAAAATTTAAAAAAATTTAAATTTAAATTTAAAAATTAAATTAATTATTTTTTATATATTTAAATTTTAATAACATTTAAAAAAATTACTTTACATTTTTTATATTTTATTTTTAATATTATTTGGTTTCATTATTAAAATTAAATTAATAATTTTTATATATATTTTAATTTTTAATAACATTGATATTTTTTACTTTAATTTTAATATTTAAATTTTTTATTTTGTTTCGTTATTAAAATTTAATTAATAATTTTTATATATTTTAATTTTTAATAACATTGATATTTTTTACTTTAATTTTAATATTTTAATTTTTTATTTTGTTTCGTTATTAAAATTAAATTAATAATTTTTTATATATTTTAATTTTTTATAACATTTTCATTTTTTACTTTAATTTTAATATTTTATTTTTTTATTTAATTTTCTTTCATTATTAAAATTAAATTAATATTTTTTTTATTTTAATTTTAATAACATTTTAAAAAAATACTTTAATTTAAATTTTTTTTTTTTAAATTTAATTTCCTTTCATTATTTGTGCCCACACCAAATGGTAAGCATCATTACTACCTTATTTGGGTATACCTGATAAGTTTTTCTATTATTATTATTATTATTATTATTTACAGCTGAAAATGTTTGTTGTTTTTTATATCTTGTCTTAAAACCAACTTTTTTAATGGCATGGTCACTTTACTGAATAATATGGATTCAATTGTTTACATGTTTCCTCCATTAATAAATGCAATCAAGGCAATTGACATTTGAATGTGACTGTGTTTACTGCAGAACTCCAGTTATTTAGTGTAATCTGATGCATGACTTTGCTCTACGCAAACAAACGTTAAATTCACATTATTGAAGTACGAACACAGTTATTGATATTAAATGTCACTGGCCTTTGCAAGTTCATCTAAGAGCCGCTGTTATTACACACTCGCACCAGACGCACACTCATTTCCTGTTTTAATACTCTTTCCTGTTGTTGACAGTTGAAAGTGACAATAAAAAGGAAGCCAAAGGTGTCCGAGCAGTGAAGGGGAGAGCGGAACAAAGCCGGGGCATCAAAGTGGTGAGTTTGCTAAATGAGTCTGGCGGCCGCAGATAGAGATGCAATACTGCATCAGTGGCCTTCACATGCTTCAGATCCTTCCCTTTCAATTATATCATGTGTTTCTCTCACGACTCTGTGCCTTTTCCATCGCTTCAACTTTGCAAAAAGTAACGTGACCTTTCAACAGGTGCCCGTCAATCGAGTTCTGCCCGCGCACACCATCCCAGTGGACAAACACAAGTTCAGATGTATCCTCACTCACATTAGTCAAGTTAATTACTTTACTAACGTACACAAGCACTATTCGGCATGATGGTAGATTCAGAGTTAGCTATTATAGTATCAAAGTTTACAGAGTTGGAGAAATGCCCTCTTTAACAGACTCCAAGATGTTGTGAATGAACAGGAGGACGATGATGGAAACAAGTCTGGTGAGACGTTTGATAAAGCATATTCAGTTGAACAAACATGATTTAAGCAAACTTGAATTGCATTTTGTCATCACTTAATCACCCTCATTTTATCTTTCTTCTCCGGAGCACAGATGTCATGTTGGACAGAGCTGCCATGCTTCAAAAAGGACTAAAAAGCATAATATAATTAATATAATCACAGTCCGTTCGACTCACTTTATTTCATCTCTTTTGAAATCACACCAAACTTCTTTCTCATTATTGATGTCAGATTTGGCACGGTGGATCGTCACGTGGCTTCTTGGATACACAGTTTAGGCAGATGCTACAGTATTGCACCCTGGTGTAAATAATGGTATATGCTATTGACACCCCAGTGCAAATAGCGTCAGATACTATTTGCACCCATATTTAAATACTAACATACAGGATATGAGCATCACGGCAGTGTGTTTATTGTGTTTATTAAGAGTCCCACAGACACACTGCATTAACTTCTACCTCTACCCCTAAACTTACCTTAGAAAAATAACCTTGGTTTTACTACAGTAACCGTGGTTTCACCATGGTATTTGTTTTGTACATTTACAGTATTAACCATGTTTACTATATTATCACCATAGTACTGTAGTAACACCACGGTTGATTGCATTAAAACTATAGTTTCTGCCAAATAACACGGTTACTACTATATTAGTAATGCTGTAATGCAATGCGGGACAAGATCAAACCCTTCTCTGTTCTCCCTGACATTCGCCGTGACCAAATCACTGCGATTAAATCAACATTTATATTCATTTTATATATTATTTAAGTATTAAAAGAGGGTCTGTGTAGTTTAGCGAGTATTGACGCTGACTATCACACCTGGAGTCATTGGTTCGAATCCAGGGTGTGCTGAGTGACTCCAGTCAGGTCTCCTTAGCAACCAAATTGGCCCAGTTGCTAGGGAGGGTAGAGTCACATGGGGTAACCTCCTCGTGGTCACTATAATGTGGTTCCGCTCTCGGTGGGGCGTGTGGTGAGTTGTGTGTGGATGTCGTGGAGAATAGCATGAAGCCTCCACACGCGCTACGTCTCCACGGTAACGCGCTCAACAAGCCACGTGATAAGATGCGCGGATTTACGGTCTCAGACACGGAGGGAACTAAGATTCATCCTCCGCCACCCGGGTGCAAATAGACACTGCGGAAAGTTTAAGAGAAACGTCATCGCATCGTGTTTGGTAAAGAGACACAAGAAAAATGTCTGTTACGTCAAATCTTCTGCAAAGGGTCTTGATGAGACAAGTTTAAAAATTCATGAGATCTGAGAGCTTTGGCCAAGAGGAAGATTTTCAGTCAATAACGACTTGGAATTCTCCACCCTGTCCCATTCCTCCCTCGTTCTCTCGGGCTGGGGAGCCCCCAGCATGATGTACACACCACCCCACCCCACCCTCTTTCCCTGGGACAGGGCGTGCCCTAAGCTCTGTCTACCAGCAGGTCATCCCCGCCTTCCTGAATCTGGGAGGGGACAGGTGGAGGGAAGCAAAAATAATTTAAATATAGTTTTATATATATATAGTACAGGGGTACTTCCTGTAACAGTGTAGTACCCCCCAAAAAACACTGTAAAATTTAAAAGAGTGGGAAAAGGCCAACACGGAGCAGCAGTGGGAGAGAGAGAGGGAAAAAAAACACTTATTGCCGGTTCTCTGATACGCAGTAGCTTGTTCCTCGGCCACTCCTCCCCCCTCTAACGGACAACAGCTGTGCCTCCCCGGACGGATCGGAGGCAGTCCTCCTGCCCCTGGCGGACAGAACGCCCCGCCATGTTCTTGGGGAACAGAAGGGGTCTCCTCCGCCCCTGGCAGCGGTTCTCCCTCTCCAGGCGGTCGACAGTGAGCCCCTCCCTCTCGTCGGGGTCCAGACCCCACCGCGTTTCAGCGGCTGGTAGGGAACTCCTCCGCCCCTGGCAACGGCCCTGACTGCTCCAGGCATTCAGATAGGAGCCCCTTCTCCCCTCGTGGTCGGCGACCAATTCCTCCGCTTCCAGGCGTCCAAGCTTCTCTGTACCCCGGAAGACGGCCGAGGCTGCTCGTTGGGGTAAATGGTAGCGGCGAGAACTCCACTACGGCATATCCCTCCGCCTTCCTGGGTCTTCGGCACCAGTGGAAAGTCACGACCCGGCCTGTCACAATGACACTTTTCTGTCCTTTTGGAGCTTGGCAGACCCGGTTCACTGTATGCCTTTATTGCACACTCTTAAAAATAAAGGTTGCAATTAGAGTTTTACAGTCTGATGTCAACTTTTCATTCTCTAGTTAAACAAAGTAAATAAAGCATCATGTACTGGTGCATCATATTGTGTGCTCTAGGGAAGAAAGTCATGCAGGTTTGCAACGAGTTTTCATTATTGGGCAGGACTGTTCCTTTAATCTCTTTTTCAGAGTGGAGCAGCCCAGCGGAGATCATGAGGAGAATCCTCGAAACATACAAGACACAATTTACACCTCTGTGGGAAGGATTCATGGGTGACGAGCGCACACACAGGTCAGAAGTGTCACACACCTGACTCGAGTGTAATAGAAATTTTTTACAATTATTAATGTGTGAAACTGACATTCTTCTCTCAGTCTTATGGATCTCGAGCAGCTGCTGATCTCCTGTAGCTCTTTCATCTACTCTGGGACCA